>NC_067236.1:6527500-6630000 GCF_019924925.1 Ctenopharyngodon idella
GCTAATGGAGACGACCACAGGGCTGTAATTTTCCTCCTCTGCAAAGCTGCTATAAAACCCTCAGCTAACGGAAGGATAACAAAGTGCATTCTTCCCTTTCTGCATCATTTAAAGCCACTAAATCATTCAGAGCATTTCTCTCATCTGAAGAGGAATCAGTTTCTCAAGCGCTCTAATGACATTTTGTCTGTCTACTTATGAGGGCAGGATTTTGGACAGCGAACTGACCAACTGATGTAAATGCCAAAAAAGAAAAAAGAAAAAGAAAAAAAGTGACTGAGGCCCAATTTACACTAGTGTGTTTTAGTTTTAAAACGCCATTTTAAAATGAAAACGATCCTCGTCTACACTGGCGTTTCCACAGCCTTTCAGAAACGATCTCCGTCTACACTACATGACCGAAAACGAATGTCACATGACCGTTCATGCACACTGCGCATGCGTGTACAAGTGTAAACAGTTGCCTCTTGCGCATGTGGGTAGCTTCAGTATTTAAAAAGTGCAGAGTTTAACTGCAAAATGGCTGCTAAAAATGACAACAAAGCCAGCAAAGATTGCAGGTCAGTCTCCATGTTATTGTTTACAAGGTCGTCAAGGATACGCAGAGCGAACGAGGGCAGCCACGCCATCATTTTCAAAAGTCTCCGTTTTGGTCCGTTTACACTGAAACAAAACCCCCGCATTTTCAAACTAAAACGGGCTCTACAGCGTTTTCGAAAGTCTCCATTTTCGAGGGTTGAAAACACCGGAGTAGTCTAAACGACAGGCGTAACCGTAGCAAAAGTTATGCGTTTTAAAACGAAAACGCACTTGTGTAAACGGGCCCTGAATTTTCAGCATCATTACTCCAGTCTTCAATATCACATGATCCTTCAGAAATCATTCTAATTTGCTGATTTGGTGCTCAAGAAACATTTCTTATCATCAATGTTAAAAACGTTAATTTAGACTATGATGAATAGAAAGTTTGCAAGAACTTCTTTGACTTATTTTTGTCAATTTCGATCAATTAAATGCATTCTTGCTAAAAATAAAAGTATTAATTTCTTTCAAAAATACTTTTGGTCCTACTGACCAAAAACTTTTGAATGGTAGAGTATTTCCAATGTCGAAACTGTGCCCATATCACCAGCATAAACCAGTAAAAACTAGTTGTAAGACCAGATCCTACAGTCCACAAAGCAAAGCTAACAAAGCTAAAATAATCTCGAGGTCCAGTTACTTTCTGTGACTGCTTCATTTTAATGACCATACCATTCCTGTCCTCCCATCTTTCCTTACACTCCTCCACTCTCATTTCTTTATCCAATTTAGCTCTCGTGCACCCATCTAGGTAAAAAGAGGTATCTATCTCTCTCCATGCAGGAGGGCATAATTAATTTTGACAAGCCCTCTGACTGACATTTGGCATTTTGTGTGGGCACACACATGCTGTCAAAGAGCTTTGGAGAGAGGAGAATATGACTTTACAAAGGGCACCTGTTCAAATGAGCAGAATGAGATATATTAATACATCACAGCAGAGGGGAAACAGGCTGAATGTTATTACAACACTTCACTACAAACATCTTAATGAGAAAAAGAAACAGTACACTGAAAAAAATACTTCAAGAGAAAAATAATGTATCTTGCAGGTTTGACTGTCAGATATGAATTGTGTGCACTGTTCAGAGTTTGTCCTCTATGATGATTGTGGTGGCGATTTAGAGAAGAAAAAAAATGGGAAAAGGCAGGAATGTGCATCGGATGAGTGCACACACATCCATTAAAAGGTTTCCGAGCCATCACTCACTCTCTCCGTTTTTGGCGTTTGATTGAGGGGAGAAGGAAAGAATCCTGCTGGATGTTGCGGCAGGTTTGCAAAGCTTGTCAGATCTGACCCTAATTCACCACTGTCCATTTCTGTGAGTCTCTGCAGAACCTTGCTCAAGGTCTGTATTATACCATCAGCTTCTACATATAAATACACTCAAGATTCTAGATTTTAGAAGACTAGGGGTGTATGCTTTTGATTGCCGCTGAAAATTTGAGGCCAAAACTGGTTGCAAAAGCCAATAATATGTTAATTTTAGCAGTTATTTTGAGATCACTGTTAGTTTTTTGTAAACAATAATAGTGTATAAATATAATGTATAATTTCCTGGCCACTCTCTTACATATAATAATAGTGAACAAGGACTGGGGCTGTCAAGCTGCAAATGTTTTATTTTCTAATTAAAATGTTTGATACATAAAAGCTCAAATCTACATGTACTGTAATTGCATGGAAAAATGCGACCAAGTACATTATTCATAATTTCTCTTTTTGTGTTCCCTGGAACAAGAAAATAGCCTACGTAATAAATAAACAAATAAATAAATCTGTAGATATTATACAACATATTTTTAAAAATTCTGTGTAAATTTATGAAATCATTTTATGTAAATTACTGCACAATTAAATACAAAGATGTAAGGACTTTAAAAATGATTTAGAATGATTACAGATTCGTAATGCTCTTATCACAATAAGCTTAATCCAGGAACTGCATTATTTTTGTGAATTTTACATTAAGTTGACCTCTATGCTACAGAAGTACATCAGAGGGCAAAGGCGGTGGTCCGATCTTAAGTGATTAGAACCAGATATTAATCAAAGATCAATATTAGAACACGAGCAGATCTTCGAGTCAGCACAATCTGTTCATTATATTATGGTCACACACATGTACAGTAATGAGATCGCTCCATAATCGCCCACCACCGGCTGTCAGCTTGATGATTATATGATCCACAGCTCCAGAGAGAGAAAATTACAAACAAATAAATGAATATAAACAACGGCTCATTGACAAGGAACTCCACTTAGAGCAGATGGAAAAAAAAAAAAATCCTGCCTCTTTCTTCATGGCTTCTAACCTGCCGGGTTCATTCTGATCCGTTTTAAATGTTCTGGCACGCCGCTGAGAGCCCAGGACCGAGGGAATTCACCCACATGATAATTTCATTTAATTGGACTGTGCGATAATTTCTTCACATTATGGTGACTGAAATGTGCCGATACTAATTATCAAAGAGAGAGAGAGCTACAGAGAGAACAAAAGAGAGAGTGCTAGAGAGATAGGTGTGTGCGCGTATTCTTCCATTTTTGGTTACAGGATTTTATAACCAAGAATGTGCCAATACACACACACACACACACACACACACACACACACACACACACACACACACACACACACACACACACACACACACACACACACACACACCCCATCTGCACCTCAGGAAGCATCAGGATGAAACACTGAAAATGAACTACAGTAAAACAAAAATAAACTGCTTTAACACTGGAGAAGCAGCTAGTCCACAGAAAATAATGTTTAAAAAAAGATTTTATAACTCTAGGGTCCAAAAAATGGTTCAATAAAACACACACACACACAATTTTTGTGCCATTATTGTTATATGTCACTTCAAAAAACCAAAGGAAAACAAACAAAAACTTTCAACCCCTCCCTTCCAACCACCTGAGTTCCTTTTGCTATGCAACACCTACTTTTCAATTCCCAATGACTAAAATCAAGTTACAATATACATCTTTTTCCTCTTTGAAACGCCTTTTTTACTTACTCAACATTGCAAAAGCAAATTGGATTAAAAATGTTGTTTCAAGATTCTACAGTCAACTACTTCCTCTCAGACTGGTATAGTTTAGCCTGTAGGTAAAGTCTTTTATTGACCTCCTGTAACTGTGCGCCTGGCCAGAGGTCAGGATTATTTCAGATTGAAACAGTAAATAATTGATCTGGCTTTGCCGAGGTCCAAGGGCTGCTAGAAGTAAACCAACTTATTTATATAGCACATAACACTGATATATGATTTTATCGGCCTGGATGTGGCAGGGACAGAGTATACACAGATCCTCTATTCTTCCCCCCTTCCATTAAAATGTTAATGTGGACAATGAGGTTGATAGTTTATTAACACACCAATGGACAGGAGACCAGATAAGGGCAAAGAGCAGGATGGAGAATTGTAAAACGCATAGGGGAAGGAATGGTCAGATGTACACAAGGAGGAGGGGGGGGGTTGTATTTTATTTCCGCTGATGGTGAGTAAGGAAACAAGAATCATGCTCCTCAAGGGTCAGAGTGAGTCAGTGTTCGGACACGCTGTGCTCACGGTAGCTTGCGTTTGAGTTTTGTAGATGAGGATTACAAGAAAACAAGATGCCATTTCTTCACATTTCATTTCCAAAGCTGTCAGCATTAAAGGCCACTTAAAAAACATTTATTGAGGGGCCCGAGATCGTAGGTTAAGGGATAAATTTAATTTCAAATGTCAATGTGATCATTTTCTAAACTGTCCAATGAAATATATCCTTAATCTTCCTCACAAAAAAAATGACTGATTTTTCTATTTTGGCTTTTGACATGTTTTACGGTAGAAACATCGAAAAATTCTTGAAATATGATACATTTACTTGAGAAGAAATGCTGCATAAAATATAAAGATTTATTGTCAGATTTTTACCTTGAATTAGGGCTGTCCCCGACTAAAGATTTTTCTAGTCAACCATTAGTCGACTAATCACACGTTTATATAAATGTACTTAAATATGGGGAGGAATATATGCATTGCGCTCAAGCACATGCATAAAGCTTACTGCAAAGCACTGATTATGAATGTGTATGTATTTTAAGATGAAAAATTTCAAGTGATTGCGCGGGCGCCTCCATGTCTTGCAGTAAGTGCGCGCTAAAACTTCAGCTTCCAAACTCCACACAAACACATGAATATGCACATATTTATCTAGGTTAACAGAGCAAGCGGCCAAGTTGCTACTTGTTTCAAATAATAAAACCATATTTGAGGGCGATGGATGATGGGCAAACATTTGGATTTCCTGCTCGACATACTGTAATTACCACAAGGACCCGTCGTTAATGATCTGTCCCTCACGGACTGCATGACTTCACCACTACCTGTGGAGTTTTTTCTTTTTCTGCAACTAACCAACTAATAAAATCTTTAATGGCTAAGTCTCTTCTAGTCGACTAACGTTTAGTCCACTATTAGGGGGAAGCCCTACCTTGAATAAGTCTTTTGTCTTTCTGAACCGGCAGAATGTTTTTTACTTGCTTATAACTTAAAACGAGAAAAAATGGCCAATACAGTAAGACAAAATATTTTAACAAAATTCTTTAAAGTGTTGCTTCTCAAGTGAATTCATTTTGTTTTCAGGGATTTTTTTTTTTTTTTAATTGGAAAATGACACAAAAATGCTAAATTTCTTGAAGTGTGCTTAAAATCAAAAAAGTTTGAGGAAATGGCTGTATTTCCTCTTAAAAAAACCCCTGTGAATTATCCTGAAACATTGTGCCTTGGTGCATGCAGCCATTGCAAGTTCGAGTCCAGCTCATTTCTAATCCTTTTATCCATAGTCTCCTCATCATTTCCTTCCTATTATCGTCTATATGCTACTAAAACAAGAAAAAAAAGCTTTTTTATGCTCAAGCTTTTATGGTCTTAGTGTTCTTCCTTAAAAGTGTACTTCCTGAAGACGACAGGATAAATAGTGAAAAAAAGCCTGAAAAATAATCTGCGATCATCGATAATCAGAAGACTAGGACACTTCATGTCAGTTTTATGTACATATGTGATTTATCAAATCTCAAATATGCCAAATGGCCACCATTCCACACATTTAGATGCTTCTCTCTCATGTCTCTGTAGCTCTACACTGTTCTTGGCAATAAAGACATTTGACGTGTGAGCCTCCTCACCGCCCACCCTCTCGATCTCCCTCGTTCGCTCTGTTTCCGCGGTTACCAGTCGCTCTGCTTGGTTATGCAATGCACGGTGCTCTCAGGCTCCGAGACGGGACCTATAACCACACGACTGCCATCGGCTACGGACAGAGAACGGCAGGGTGGGGAGCTCGCAGCCGCAGGTCACCAATCTCATGAGCGTCCGGAGGCATTTTCGCGCATCTGTAGAGCTTCTACACACACAGAAAAAGAGGAGCGCAAAAGAAGGGAAAGAAATCGCGGAGGAGGGAAAGGAGAGAAGGTGGGGGACTGTGTTTGTTATAAATGCTGAGATGCCACACTTTCAAATGCTAAAAAGGGTCAGATAGACGAGAGTGACAGCAGAGAACGGGAGTGTGTAACACTGAGAGGGAGGGGAGAGAAAGGAGGGGAGGAAGAGAATGATTTTTTTTTAAAGGGGGATTTTGGTAAAAGGAGAGAGAGGATGGGAGAGGGAGGGGTAAGGAGAGCAGGGAGCGGATTTCTCCGAGCCCCCCTTGAATGAAAGGTGTAAGGCGTTCAAGCTAAGATTAAAAACATAAACAACGCTGGGAAGAAGAATAAAAGAAGAACTGAATGAACGTGGAACAAAAGGAAGGACTGGTGATACATAAGGAGACTGGAATACTGACACAGAAAGAGCGAGAGAAAGCCAGAGGGAGAGAGAGAGGGAGAGAGAGAGAGAGAGAGAGAGAGAGAGAGAGAGAGAGAGAGAGAGAGAGAGAGAGAGAGAGAGAGAGAGAGAGAGAGAGAGAGAGCGCACGAAGGGGTGGGACGTTGGGGACTGAGATTGTTGTCTGCGTAACGCACACGGCTCAAGGAGATGCTGTTGTAGACCTACTCTTTTTCTCCCTCTTTCTTTCTCTCCACCTCTTAATTTCTCTTTTCTCCTTCTTTACTATCTCGGGGACATCGGACGTTTGGCCAGCTGGCCCTCATGTTGCCGTCAGCCCAGATATGCCTCTCCTGTGATGAGCCCACAGCATGCTGGATCTTCCCCCAGATCTCCCACGCCGTAGGGTAAGACTCTGTTTTCTTCCTATACTTTCTATGTTCACAGTCTTGCTTTCCACCGTTTGTGTCAGTCTGTCTAACTGCTTTATTGTCCACTTCGCCGAGCTGTATATGTTTGGCCCCAAGCTGCTTATCGAGGTTGATGTTCTGGTGCCTAGCTGTAAGAACCTGGATGTATACGCTTCTATGTGTGCTCCAATGAATGTGGCACCATGCTAAACCATAGGCTAAGGAAAGCTGGGATGAGAAAAGAGATATCGTTTAGTGTGCGTGGCATAGGCAAACAGCAAGTGAGAAGGTTTAAACGTACAGTAAATCATCTCAGCTGCCGAGTGTCGCCCTGTTGTAGCAGCTCCGCAGGGAAATATCATTTTCTGAGGGGGAAATCCATCACCGAGGTGGGGGGAGACATCCTCTTTTGTGTTCATTACGCCACACTTGCAGCTGGGCAATCAGTGGAGAGAGAAATCTCACCCCCTGTGCTGCTCCACTGAGCGTTCAGTCTGGCCTCTGGATGAGCATTTCTGGTGGCCGTCTGAAAACGTAAGGAGCGAATGGGCCGCACGGAAGAACGGAAAGAGGCTTCCATGTCTTGTTGATTGTTTGTCTCACATTGCTCTCCTGTTTCTCCATAGATAAGCACCCTGGAGACAGAGGTGGGGGGGTCAGAATGGGGACGACCACCGTCAGTATAGAGGAGGTTCGGGCTCTAGAGGGAAAAGAGGAGCGAGAGGAGTCCATCTTGGCCCTGCTGGGAATCATTGGCACCTTCTTGAACCTCTTCGTCATTGTGTTTGTTTACATTTACACCACTCTGTGAGAAGGATCCACACAGGTTGGAAGCAGGTGGAGGTAAGAGGTGGGGTCCAACGGAGGTATGACAGTAGCGTTGATGTCGCAAAGAGAAGAACGTGGAAGATGACACTGGGCTGCTCAGGACGGGGAGAGTGATGCTTATTCTTGACCTCAGACCCCTTGCGGATATATATCAACGCGATGGACATCTGCTTAACACAGATCTCTGGACACACAGAGAACAATTCTTGGATACGCCAGATTCGTACCCTTGCAAGAAGTGGTTATGGGCCAAAAGACCTTCCGTTTACCTGGCTATGGGAATTACATCGAGCACTGCCAAGTTTCGAATACAAGGACACAAGTACGCAGAAAGACCCTATTGATCAAATACAATGTCATAGGGCAACGGAACACCACCCTCCTAACTTATACACCAATAGAAAGAATTCTGCAATAAAATGGAAAAATGGGAATAAAATATTTTTCTATTAAGAACAAAAGTGAGAATGAGACACTCCGAGACCCATCTGCAGGTTCGAAATGCAGAACCTTGTGGGGACAGGCTGTTTGGTGACATTTTTCCACTACAGTTCCTCCTCCTTTCTGACTGGTTGAGGGAAGAAAAACAGACAAATATGAGTGTGTGTTTTCTCTCTGATTTGAGTGCAGTGTCAGACACGTTGTTTCTGTGCAAAGGAAAACACTTTTGTATCAATACATGATTACATACTAGATGTACTGTGCCATAGGGAATCTGATCAATAAAATGATATTCTATGAATCGGGATGTTGTGACTGACATGCATGTGTGGGAAAAAAAATGCTTGTTTCGAAAAGACCAGAGTTGACCAATCACGTATATGCTGCCCTTGCACGTCTATGAGTGTGAGTCATGCATTTGGGTTTTTGAGTGTTAGTAGAGCTCAGCGCACCATAAGGAGGAGGCAGGTGAAACAACAAACAGTTGCGAAAATGCCACAGAGAGAAAAACAGAGAGAGGAGGAGGTTGAGGGGGAGATGGTTACTTGGTATTACTCCTCTATTTTCATCTGTCTGTCCAAGTGGTGATGGAGGTGTTTTTAAGCCCTTTAAGATTGCAGAGATCAGTTTTCTTGTCACATGCGATAGAGAGGTAGAAATGGCTGATGGTAGCTTCACGCATGAGAATGAGGCTTCAGAATGCGCTCTGAACAGCCACTGACTTGCACACACTCCGCCAACCATTTCAAATACGGCTGAAAATGTGTGCACGTGATTTTTTTTTTTTTTTTTGTGAGAAAATGATTGTGTTTCTGTGTGTGAGTGTTTGCCCTCTATCTCAATGTGTCACGATATGTCACACTGAAATGTTCTCAGAAAAATCTGCCTGTGGAAATGTTAGCGGGGCTTTACGCTCAGTCTCAGGTCCCTCAATAAATTCCAAAGCCACAGGGCACTGCTGTAATAAAGGCCTGTGCTGTAAATCAGCATGTACCTGCAGGGCTTATCATCAAATACAAATCCCCATTACAATGGCTCTGTGTAAACCAGCTCTCAGACCAGCGTAAAACCTCTCTACTTGCACTCAGATCAGTGTGAACACTTTACACCAGCTCTCAGATCAGTGTAAACTCTCTAAATCAGTTCTTAGGTCATTAAGTCCATTTACATGCACTTTAAGGGCCCTATCGTACACCAGGCGCAATGCGGCGGCAGGCACGACGCAAGTGTTTTTTCGCTAGTTTCAGCCCGATGCAGTTATCATTTTCACGTCCAGCGCCACGTTGTTTAAATAGCAAATGCATTTGCACCCATGGGCGTGCTGGTCTGAAAATGAGGTGTGTTCAGGCGCATTGTTGGCACGTTACTATTTTGAGGCAAATGAAATAGATTGCGCAATATTTGTCAATGGCGCAGTATTTGTTTTGTTATTTAAAGAGCGCATTAGTAATATGCGCCTACATACGGGTGCACAACGTGCGTACACTCTGCTTATTACACACACAGGGACGCGCAGTCCCATGCCAAATATTAAAAAAAAAAGGATTAGAATGTAAAAGATTATTATTGTGTGCATAAAGATAAAAATGCTTTGGTGGAATCCGGCTTTTCCCGTAGATGGTCTGCTCGCATGCTTTAATCTCACGCACAAGCAGATCAGTTTCCTCGCTAGAGAAGCGTTCAGTTTTTCCGCTTGCAAATTCCGCCATGTAAATAGCGAATTCGCCATGGCGCAAGCACAACTGGCTTTTAAAGGGAATGGAGGATGAGACTCTGATTGGTTTATTGCACGTTACGCCCAAAACACACCCATTCCTCATTAAGAGAATAGGGACAACCCTTTTAGACCATGCACAGCAACCATTTTTTCCATCCTTAAACCAGCAAAAGTGGATTCAGACACGCCCTAAGTGCACTTGCGCCGTGCACTTTAGATCATGCTCTTAGATCATTAAAATAGGGCCCTAAAAGTTAAATTTCAGCCATCCTAAAACAACAATTGGCCTTTTTAAAAAATATACCATAAAAGCTTTAATCTGACTTATATTGAACCATTCAGTTTTTTTTTGTGCCAGACTAGTAAGACTAACAGATCTAGACAATGTGATTGTAACTCGATTTTTCTCCAGCATGTATACACATTAAATCGGACTACAATTTCACCAAAAGACAGAGATGACACATATTCAATTCTTCAAACATTCAATTGTGCGTTACGTCATGTAAACTTGGACAGAGTGATAAAGACTAGCTCAATTATATCTGTTTATGTATACGTACTTAGAGTAAACCCTCTTTAACAGCTTTAAAATCAGTCTAAACCCTCTCTCTCTGATTAAATTAAACCCTCTACACCTGCAAAAGGCAACTTTGCCAATCCTAAGAGCTTAATCAAACCTCAAATAAAAAAAAGCACTTCCAGCACTTTGGACATGGCCTCCTGACACACACATATGAATAAGGAACTTATGATTCAGTTTAGATACAGCTTGCAGGAGTAATGCAGGAGGATGTGTGTGTGTCCTGGGGTCAACAATCCTGTGCAAGCCACCCACGTGAGGTTACACGTGACACAGTGGTCAAAGACATCTGAATCACAAATGCTTTTTTCACATCTTTGCTCTTCACAGGCCAACACAACACAGAAACATGCGCACACACACGCACACACTAAATGCTTAGACGGATAACATATTACTTTTACCACATTTCGCATAGGAGCGCCATTCCAAACAGCAGCTTCTCTGCCTACATAGGCAGTATCCTAACAATCATGGAGCCTCATAAGTGACTGATTTGGAACGCTCTGCATAGGCTACAACTCAAACAAATTGTCTTGATAAGCATAAAAATACACAACTCACACAAATATAGATCAACATTTTTATTGCCTCGCCCACCATCTTGTTTTTTTTTTTTTTCGGGGAGCATCTCAATGCCTTCTGGCGTTGCCTACTCTGCAAAGAATACAGTCAACAGCGCCTTCAAATTTAGCTGAAATGAGGTGGCAGAATTAGGCTGTCTACCTTTTCAAAAGCCTTAACTTTGTAAGTGCACCAGTAATGCCTTAAAAAGTCTCCGTAGGCAGACCACTAGATTTTGAAACAAAGCATGGGTGAGGAGATGAATATAAATAAAGTGTTGGAGTGAACAGGGAGCCATACTGAGAGGGTGGGAGGAGAGAGGAACGAGAGAACACAGTGATAATTTCTGTTTACACAAAGGGAAAAGACTCTAGCACCTCAAAAACCTTCCCTACTTAATGAGTGCACCGCGTCAGCACTGTTTCACACAAACACACGCTAACATCACACAAGCCTCACAACGTATGTCAGGGGTGCCGTGTGTAGGCGAGTGTGATATCCCTGTAATGAAAACAGCTTTCAGGGGACTATGAAGTAAATGAAAATAAACAACATTGAAGAGGAAATACATGTCACACAGAGCTGCATTAACACAAAAGCTTGATCTTTTGTATACAAACTGATAATACAAGGGACTGTGAGAGGACTGTTTTTTTTTTTTTCATCAGCTAGCTAGCATTTTAAATGAATGGATACTAGGGATGCACCAAGATTAAAATTCTGGCTGATATTTTCATGTTATGGCAATAACTGATATTTTTCTGAGTTTAAGATTTTTTATTTTTTTTGTCACGTCCATTGTCAAACATCAGTTTCAGATTCAATCCATCATTTTAATTTGGTTGTCACTCCCGAAACTTTGCAGTGTGTACTTAGCAGCAAGAAAAATAATACTTTTTTCTAATTATATCAGAAAGCCATCAAAGAG
This sequence comes from Ctenopharyngodon idella, assembly GCF_019924925.1. Lineage (NCBI taxonomy): Eukaryota > Metazoa > Chordata > Actinopteri > Cypriniformes > Xenocyprididae > Ctenopharyngodon > Ctenopharyngodon idella. Next base: position 6,539,377 of record NC_067236.1, read on the forward strand.
CACTGCCTTTATAATCAATGAAGCTGATATAACTGCAGTTCAGCCGCAACGCAGGCTCACTGAGTGAAATCTCTATACTGCACAATAAATCAATGTTAAAAACAGTCGTGGTGCTTAATATTTTTGTGGAAACCATGCATTTTTTTCAGGATTCTTTGATGAATAGAAAGTTCAAAAGAACAGCATTTATTTGAAATAGAAATCTTTTGTAATATTATAAATGTCTTAACTGTCACTTTTGATCAATTAAAAATATATTTCTTACTGACTTCAAAATTCTGAACAGAAGTGTGTATTCAATATAAACCAATGAAAATCAAATAAAAACATCTCTACTATCAACTCATAATCGATATGATAACAGTATAATGTTCATCCCTAATATACCCTTTAATCTAACCTTCACCTTACCTTAAGACAGAGTGACAGCAAATTTGGCACTTTCTTTTCTGGCTGATGTTTTTTTAAATGCTATTTTCTTAAATAGTTCATGCTGTTATTGTTCACTTTGAAGTTCCAAACCCAAGTGAAAAGGGTCCATTTCACATAATTCTGCACCTCAGAACATACCTGCCCCCCAAATTGTAATAGCAGTCCAATTCTCCTCTCAAAATCTTCGTGTAAATCATAATTTTTCAACCGACAAGCAGCACAAAACAGAATTTGTGAATTAAATCATTAACAGTTTTACCGCCAGATTAGCAGAAGGTAGAGCTGCACAATTAATCGTTAAAAGATTGCGATTTCGATTCACACACACAATCTTATTCCTAAATGACAACGATTTGCCTGTGTCTATCAAACCTTTGACAAAATCACAGAGGAACATTCAAATCTGCATTTGCGCTGCCGTTCACACAGACAAAGCAGTTATCATGTGTAGGTATGAAACAGCTTCACAAACCACGAGTTTTAAGCACACACACCAACACACAGTATCGTTATTTCTGTGTTACAAATATTCTTATTAAATCACAGAAGTACTGGGATAAAAGTTTATAGTTTGGATATAAACACTGATGTCTACGGAAGCGATCAAAATAGAGCAAATCACCTTTTATAAGTAACTTGGAGCTTCAAATAACGATTGTATCGATTACACCGTTATGCCACTAGGTGGCAACAAGTGACTTGAAAAATGTATTTGTCATTGAATCATTCAAGAGATTTGCTCAAAAAAGCCGATTCATCCAGTATTGAAACAAGTGAAGCATTTGAGTGAGTCATTGAATCATTCATTTAAACTGAGTTTTTTTTTTATTTTTATTTTTTAAATAATTCAGATTAATTAAACATTTTAAAAAGACTGCCGCAATTAACATTTTCAGAACCTCAAGTAAATTACATGTTATTTTGTTTAGTTGACTTCAGAATTGTGGGAGAATCGTGATCTCTGTTTGAAACAAACAAACAAAAAAATAGCAGAAGGTTACGTAAAAATATTCAGATAAAGAGATGGGAGAAGAAGCAGGTTTGACGATACCTCAGGGGAAACAGAAAGGATGGAGCTCAATAATCTTTGAGAGAATGCATTAAATGAACGTGCCGGAGAGGGAGCGAGAGAAAAGGAGAGTTTGGACAGACTGCTGGAACCTGTGTAAGAAAGACCAGACCTTACATCTTCAATGAAAATAAGTGTGCTTGTGGCCGTCCACATACAGAAAGCTCTATACTGTAATCTTGTACTCTTTGTTATTTGCCCCTTGGCTGTTTCTTAATGCTTTTTGGAAGCAGCAGTCCATCTCTTCTCATCTCTTCTCCCTCCCGTTCATCAGGTGGATGGGGCGTTATTACAGCAGGGGTGATCTGAGACACTCATTTCCTGTTTCACTGCCACAGAGATGGCTAAGGATCTCAAGGCACAAAACACACACTCTTTGTGTGTGTGTGTGTGTGTGTGTGTTTCTCTCTTTATTGGCTCAGTTGTTCATGAGAATGACCAACTGCTGCTCCCCCTGCTGGTTGTGCACGTTTAGAGAGCAAATGTGTGTGTGTGTGTGTGTGTGTGTGTGTGTGTGTGTGTTCTTGTTGATTTGAATCACACACACCATGCCAATGTAGGGTTGAAACCTCCAGCTGATATCTGGAGCTAATTACCACACTCATCGTTTTATCGGCGCTTATTTAATTAAGCCGGAGAGAAATAAACACTCACAGGGCATGCACACACACACAAACACACACTGCTGTCTGGATCTCAAAAGCAACAAAGCAGTGTTTGTTAATGACTCTTAATACAAAGAAAATACTCAGTTTTACAAGTTCATATTAATTGAGATACTACAGGCAATATTTCACCTAAATTCAACATTTCTTCTTAAACCACAAGCGAACTGCAAAAAACTACAAGCAAACTGAAAAAAAAAAAACAGTTATAGTATTAGATTAATTTTATTAATAGAATAGATTAATTTTAAATTAAAATTCTCCCATATGACTTTTAACTGGTGGAATACAAAACTTTTTTTAAAAATATTGTACTGGTCACTCTTTACCATTGGAATATTCATTGAACACAACAAACTCACACAGAATCATGCGGCACGTTGCTAAGAGATGCATGACAAATGAAAACAATAATATACGCTCTAAAATCGGCAGTTTGTGCAATTTTCTATTGGTCAACTCTGACAACATAAAATCTTAAGATTGGCTCTGACTTTTGCCAACTAGCATTGACTACTAGGCAATACTAGTGTATTTCAGCATTTCAATTTGATAAACAGGCCGTTATGCAGTAACATTCTCACCCCTCCATTCGGCGGTTAACCACCGCAACCGAATCATTAGGTCAGTGAGTTGAACTTGAGAACCTAATCCATTTGATTTATGAAAGAACCATTCACACACAGTTTTGTTAGCTGGATCAACAGATTCATTGAAAAGATTTGATTCAAATAAATGATTCAGTCATGAATTGGATATCGCTACTTCTCTCATGCATATGCCAAGGATAGTGAATAAACAATTAGTCATTTTCTCAGACAAAACTATCATATGGCCTTAAAAGTCTTAATGGTACTTTGATGGTGCATTTTTGGAATTTTGGGGCTCAACAGCCCCAGTATGAAAGGATTAATCCAAAACACAGGTTTGGAACAACATGGATGTGTAAATGGTTAGACTATCCCTTCAACTTCTGAGAACAAAAATATGATTGACAGAAAGGCAGAGAGAGAGATAGAGAGCGAGAGACAGATCGCTCAGGAGCTCCACCTGCTGTCTCCTTACACAACGAAGCATGAGGTGGAACGTATAACACGTCTTTTTCTCAGGCACACACACAAACGTAACTTAGTCATGTACAAAATCTTCTTCAACCACCTTTAAAGCTGTATTCAGTTTCATTTAGCAAACAGTAAAGCACAAAGCACATCCCGAATGTGGTATGTGTCCTACCTGAGTCATTGCGCAAATATGAAGACATGGCGGGAATGAGACAGGACTGGCTGAGCAGTTCCTGCAGGACAGATGGCAGCAGTGAGCTGCTGTGACCTCTGACCTCTCCTGAGAGGGTCTCACCAGATCCCATGCAGCCTGATGGGTTGATATAGCTCGCCAAAACCTGAAAGAGACACAGAATGTACCATCACACATGCAAACAGGTGTAAAATCTAAATCTCACTTGCATTGTTTCCACACACACACCTGTAAGAGGCAGGTGACGTGCTCCTCCTCTAGACGCTGTTTGGTCAGAGCCTGCTCAACATCCCAGCCTGACGCTGTTGAGCCTGTCCCAAAGCCTGTTCCTTTGGCCCAGTACAGCTGCTGTTCCTCTGTGGTACCACCGACATGCCCGCTGGAGACCTGCGGCTGCAGCACAAACACAAACTTAACTGCAAGTTTCATACACGAGCCATTCGCTCAACCTTTTCTCTGGTATACTAATAGTCTCCGGTAAACTAATAGTGTCTGACAGCGCAAATTAAACCGGAAGTTTATGCTACTGTATCTTTAAGACTTCTACACGTAAACGAACTAACCTCTTTGCCAATCATTTCATCATGGCTTGCTAAATACTGAATTGGCATTTCAATGTAAGCATGGGTGGTCAAACAATTTTGTTAAAACCTAGCGTTTTGAAAGTAGCCTCTTATGTTCACCAAGAAATTAAAGTAAATAACTAAATAAATTAACTGTTTTCTACTTGTATGCATTTAAAAAAAATATATATTCCTTTTCATTTATTCCGAGTTTCAACAGCCACTACTCCAGTCTTTGGTGTCACATGATCCTTCAGAAACATTTCTTAAAATTATCAGTGTTGCGACCGGTTGTGCTGCTTAATATTTTTGTGGAAACTGTGATAGTTTTTTTTTTTTTTTTAAGATAGAAATCTTTTGTAACATTTTGCTGTAACTTTTTTTTTTTTGTAAATTTAATGCATCCTTGCTGAATAAAAGTATTAATTTCCTCTAAATGAGAGATACAGAAAGGAAGGAAGGAAGGAAGGAAGGAAAGAAGGATGCGTTTCCTAGTCCTTCTCTTCCACACACACACACACACCTTTCTCACTCTGGCATTTGATGTTGATCGTTCCAGACTTGACATCCTGCTGAAATGTACTACTTGCTCTAAAGACTGACAGCATGTCACAACATTATGAGAGGAAACAATGAGGTCAGAAGCTGTGCATCAGCTGAATAATAGGCTAGAAGCATGGTAAAATAGAAAAACGGTGCATTTCTCACAATGAAACACTTCCATAACCAGCTGTCATGACATAGTTTGCATTTTATTTTAGATTGCAGGAGCAGAGGAAAATAGGAAAATGGTTGCAGGCCAGACTTGAACCTGCATGAGCAAATTTTTTAAATTGTTCAAAGATCTTTAGTGATAAGACAGAAAGATGGGCCAAATAGGACAGTGGAAAAGAGAGCAGAATAAATGCATGTTGACTGCAGTGCTCTTCTTCGGCTGAGAGCGAGCGGTTTTAATATTTGCTCTGCCAATACTTCTGCCGCCCCAAGGACACCCATTATGATTCTGACAGGCCACTGGCCACCGTTCAAATCCTCAACCCTGAACCTACCCCTCACCAAACTATAAATCCACACAAACACACACCGCCCTGCACCGACTATCATTTATGTGCTTTTTTTTTCCCCTTAAACATTGAAATTTAAAAAAATTGATTTTAATAAAACCTGTCTGTGAGGACAGAATATTGATTTTTATGAAAGTCATTTGCTTTGGTATTGGGGGTCCGATGATGATGGTCGTTTTTTCATTATTTTCTCATTATGATTGTGCTGCAGTTGTCCTTCGTGAAGACACTCATTTCAGTCCAATGAAACTCCTCATAATCATGTAATGACTAAAAGAGCTGTCCGAATCTTCTCTATACCTTCCCTTTTAATGGGACTACACTACACCTGAATGAGCGGATGTTCCCTCTCTCTCACAAACACACCTCTCCTCATTAAGTCAAGGGCTTTGAATAAAGAGCCCTTCAGCAGTCTGTAAAGAGAGGCTACCACAGTCATTAATAAAATGACATGTCTCAGTCTGAGAGACAAAAACATCTCCATTAAGGTCTTTACGGGAATGTCTTTTCCTTCCCCTGCACACACACACACTCACAAATTACCTGAACACAGAAGTTAAAAAGGTGCTACACCTTTTTTTTATAATCTTTTTTTCTCCGAAGACCACTTATAACTTTAGTACAGACCATTTAAACCAATCACTTAGATTGTAAATGAATTATTCAGATTGGTTCTGTGAATGGATTCAATGAAAAGATTTAACTTGAAAGAATGATTAATTCAGAAATCAGATATTGCTATTTCTCTCATAAAGGTTTAAGAAGAAGAATTCTGAAGTAACAAATTAATTGATGTCTGTTCCTCACACATAGTTATCATATGGGTACGTGATTTTGTTGTTGTTGAAATTAATATTTTTATTTAGAGAGCAGACATTCAATTAATCAGAAGGAACAGTTAAGACTTTTAGAATGTTACAAAAGATTACTATTTCAAATAAATGCTGATCATTTGAACTTTCATCAAAGAACCATAAAAAAAAAATCAGTTTCGGCAAAAGTATTAAGGAGCACAATGGTTTTCAACATTGATAATAATAAATGTTTCTGGATCACCAAATTAGTATGATTTCTGAAGGATCATGTGACGGGAAATGGGAGTAATCGCTGCAGAAAATTTAGCTTTTCCATCACAGAAACAAATCACATTTAATATATTAAATATTTTTATTTTATTGAAATTGTAATAATATTTCACAATATTACTGTTTTTACTGTAGTTTTGATCAAAGAAATGCAGACTTGTTGAGCATAAGAGACTTATTTCATTAAAAAAATCGTAACTTTTGAATGGTAGTGAACGTTTTTCAAATTTCTCCTTGTGTTCCAAGGAGGAACAGAAGTCATACAGAATTTTTTTGGGTGCACTATCCCTTTAAATTCTCTGGCACACCCCATGACAATTTTTTGGATCGAATGACACATAAATGGTTTGTGGTTTAACACTGACCTCACTAGAGTTGGCACTGCCACTGGGCACTCTGGGAGCATGATGGCTAAGGGCAGACAGACAAGCCAAGATGAGGTGGATGGCACCGATCTCAAGAGCCATGCGTCTCAACAGAAGCCCATCATCCGTGGTGAGGGGAGTCGAGCTAAACAAGGACCGGAGCACGTGGAAGGGCAACGTGGGTAGAACGTTAGCAGAGGGAGACTGCAAGATGTGACCTTGAGGAAGAAAGATGAATGGAGAGAATGAGGAAAAGGTGTCTCTAGATGAAAAAAAAAATCTGCCTTAAACTATCAAAAGAATGTTTTCTCTAGAACTCAATACTATACCTAACCAGTCTACCAATACATCAAGCAATCAGCTGACCAATCAACATTCCAGACTGACAGAAATACACAGTAGGGAGCCAATCCAGGCTCAATTAAACCAATTGATGAAGCAGCCACGTAGTAACCAAATCAATGCTTCCCGTAGGGGAGATGCAGAGTAGCCTGTGTATCTGCCTGTAGGGTATGAATGTATAACGGCCATTAGAGAGGTTTGATTCTCAGATCAGGTTGTGTGTGGACATGGGAGAGTCTCTCTCAACAAAAAGTGTTTTTTATAAAGGCCTGAGGCAGTTATGTTAGGGTTTAAGATGGATCATAGTGCATTGATCTCCAGATATGAAGTAGTTTTATTTTAAACCCTAGTGAGTTGCTGCACTTGTCCAATTAAAGGTAGGGTAGGCAATTTTTTTATAAACACTTTGTTATACTGGTTGAAACTCTTCATATTCTGATAGCAATCAATAATAGAAGTGGTCTAAATACTAACTTTTTGATGAAATCCGGGAGGTTTTATATCTCCCATAGAAAGCAACATAATTACCATAACCAAAATAGTCAATGTGACTGCAGTGGTTCAACCTTAATGTTATGAAGGGACGAGAATACTTTTTCTGCACAAAAACAAAAACAGAAATAACGACTTTATTTAACAATTTTTCCTCTTCTCTGTCAGTCTTCTACGCAGTTAACGCTGCGCAGAGCTTCTGCGTTTATGTCCAAATGCCAGCTTAGTACTGACCGACGCTGTTCACGTGAGCACCACAACAAATGTGTGTGATGCTGACGCAGGAGCCACCTAATAATAAGTCGCCGTTCTGATGTAAAACACGGAAGCTCTGCACTGCATTTTGTTTGTTCAACAACAAAATTGTTGAATAAAGTTGTTACTTTTGTTTCGGTTTTGCGCACAAAAAGTATTCTCGTCGCAACATTAAGGTTGAACCACTGCAGTCACATTGACTATTTTAACGATGTCTTTACTACTTCTCTGGATCTTGAATTTGGTATTTTCATTGCTTTCTATGGGAGACAAAAAAAATGTCTCGGATTTCATCAAAAACATCTTAATTTGCGTTCCGAAGATGAACGAAGGTCTTCCGGGTTTGGAACGAAATGAGGGTGAGTAATTAATGACAGAAATGTCAATTTTGGGTGAACTAACCTTTAAAAATATATTTAAGTCATTTTAAATTGTAATATTTCACAATATTAATGTTTTTACTGTATTTTTGATCAAATAAATGCACTCTTGGTGAGAATAAGTATCTTTCAAAAACATAACAAAATCTTACAGACTTTAACTTCTGAATAGAGGTATAAATAATAGCCTGTTTAATATGAGGGGCGAGTCTGATAGGTCTCTGAGACAGTGACTCAAACGGTTGATGGCGGACACAGATAAGCAGGGGTTGCTGATGAGAGAATCAAAAACAGTGTTCCATATCAGTCTGCTCTGTTTCAATCAATAATCTTTCTCAAACACACATACACACAGGGCTAATGGATATGTGAACACAGACTGAATATGAAACAGGCATTTATTCCCAAAAAAACGTTATATTAACAAAATTGATTTCTAAACTAAACAAATTTTAGAAGTAGTGCTTCCTGTACTTGAGCAGTACTTACTTCCTTCTCCATCGTCCGTGACACCCAGCACCAGTCTGAGCAGACACTGTGCGTGCTTCCTCTCCTTCAACAGAACCTCAGCATATCCGGGCAGCCGCAGAAACAGGCCGAACGCCGCCAGCGAATGGGCGGGGATGGGCGACATGGTCTGAACGGAGGATTTGATGGGCGGAGGCTCTGCTGCGATGGTCTCGGGTGCCTCGTAAACGAGCTCCCCGGATTGCTCGATGGTGACCCACTCGAACTGATCGCTGTCCTTGGGTTTCTCCTGCGTGGTAGACGGCACGACTGGGGCACTGACCTGCACAGAACGATCCGGACGAACAGACTCAGAGGGTGTGCAAATTAACAGAAATGCTGACTAACCTGAGTGTACGGTCACTGGACGAGCTTATGAAGCAGAAATGGAGCGAAACTACAAAAATGACCTACGCGGTAGAATGTGATACTGACCTGCTGGATGACGTCGGGGTACAGCATGGGAAGTCTCTCTGCTATGAGGGCCAAGCCGCCCATACCTGCGAACACCTGCAAGGGGGATTGGATAGGGCTGGTCTCCAGGAGGGAGTCATCTACCGCAGCATCCAAACCCTCGTCCCCTGGGGTCATTGGTTCGTCGTCCGGACAGCCGCTTAGCATCTCACAGTGATCTACAGGAACAGAGCAGAAAGGAAACGCATCATTCAGTCTGTCGTCAATAAACTCTCAAAACATCTAGCTGTAAATAAAGTGGTCTCAATTGTTCACATCATAAACCATGATGTCCAACCAGGCGGTACTGCACAAGAGCTCATATCTGTTCTCATAAATCAGATTATTCTTGTAAATCAGGTTTTTTCTTTACTGAGACTGACGATCGATGCAAGAGAATGAGGAGAAAGTTGCAGGAAATATTGGCTGTTAAATGCTGTTGAATGTATAGTCAGAATAGTAATTACTTTATGGAGTTTACAGCTGACATAATGTCTCTACTTGACACATTTAAATGTCTAAATTAAACAAGGAGACAAAAAGAGCTCATATATTAATAGACTGTGATCTTTTTCTTACAATACTGCATCAATACTTCAGGTCATTGTATCAATATTTTTGTGCATGTTCATTTCCACCTTATTTTTCAACATGGAAGTAAGGTATTTTCTGTCAATGTGCAAGACTTCCGATTCATCAACAGCTATAGATAAATAACTAGAAGAATAAAAAAATGCAGTACCCAGTAAAACTTTTTGTGCAACTCATTGTGTTAATGATTATGATAATAAATTAAAATAATATAACATTAAGCAGCATAATTGACTGTTTTTGTACAGTTAGGTTGTAAGTACAGTTGTATAGAATTTAGTGTCAGGCTTCCCACATTTTTTGACCAATGACTTTTCCATGACCTCACCAATCATTTATGATTACTGTATGGTGATTTATAAAAATTATTCAGTTGATTTGATTCACTACCAAATCATTAAGATTCGGAACTGGTTCAACTGATTCGTTGAAAAGAACTGACTCAAAAGAATAATTCACTAACAAACCATTCACAATTATGACTAAGCAAGCTTTACTCTTTCCAAAATCAAATTCTAGCCTATGAAAGACTAGAAATATGTACATTCACTACAGTAAAATATAGGGATGCATGAGCTTGGCCGATACCAAGCTCATGTACTTGTACTCATACTCGTAAAAATATCCCTGATACCAAAGACCGATACCTTACGTGACGTAACTGACCTGAAAAAAAAATCTATTTCAAATTTGCATTTTTTGTTTTAGCTGTGTTTGCAAAGGTGGTGCTTTCCAGAGGATTAATTTAGAGATGCAACTTCCCAAAGAGAATATTAGCCTGCTCAGTCGTGTCTTTGTGAAGACAACAGAAAAAGTGTGAGACCGAGAAAGAACAAGTATTTACAGATTACTCCTTATTTTAAGCTCTAGAGGTCTGTGAAAGATCTTTTTTCCTTTTAAACTGATGCAGAACCAACCAATTGAAACAAAAACGGAGAACTTAATGTCTTTGATGCTGAGATCAGTATAAGTAAAAAGAGGATCAATGTTGAACTCAAAAACTCTTGCTAAAGAGATATACAAAGAAGCTATACTTCATAGCAGAATGTGAAATAAGTCAACGCCTCAATTGCTGTAGGGAGGTCAGTAGGGCATATTTGATCTTAGTTTCATAGCACATCTGAAAGTCTCAGAAAACCTAATTTTGCAAGTCTGGAGTCCGTGTCCAGGAGCAAACTCCTTGCCAACAGGCTGATAGCACATCACAGTAACAAGCAGCAACGATTCAGAACACCGCCTGTGGTTGGATTGTCTTACACACACTTCCTCCACTGTGAGAGGGATGGACTCAAGGCAGAGGAGAGAATTATCCCTGGGGCGGTGAGCATCTGTTCAGCTCCTCAACGAGATGAAAGAGTGCATGGAAAGAAGCAGGGTTGTGGTACGCCAACAGTGATTTGACTTGGCTAAGATGGCCAATTAGCCAGAGGGTGAGGTGAATCCCCCAGGCACCATCACTAAACTGCAAACTTTTGATGCCAGACTCAACGGGTGCCATCAAAAGCAGGCCGCTTCAAGACTCCTTACGGAGTCAAACAAACAAACGAATGAACGCAGTGTGCTCGGAAAAGCCAGTAGAGCGAAGTAATCAAATAGTGTCAGATCTCCACCTCCAGACAAAATCTCTACAGTTTGAGAGCTTACAGTTCAGTCTCATATAACACCCTGACACAGTGTCCTAACAAAGCACAGCGTGGCAACTTTCCAATGTCAAAATGCTTTTTTTGTACTCGCTGAAAGCAAAATACTGCTGCGCTGTCTCTACATTGGATTTGCATGTTGCAACTAGATCACAGCAGTATACAACAAACTATATTTATATTTTATAAATATAAGGCGAGTATCCTCGTAAGCACAACCTTAAAGGAACACTCCTCTTTTTTCCTTTAAAGGGATAGTTCACCCAAAAATTAAAATTTGATGTTTATCTGCTCACCCCCAGGGCATCCAAGATGTAGGTGACATTGTCTCTTCAGTAGAACACAAATGATGATTTCTAAGTGGTGTTTTAGAGGTAAAAAAGGATATAAATACTGTTCGGTTTCTCGCACAAACCAATCGTTTCGTGTCTTAGGGCATCAATGTGTCGTCACGAGCCGCAGGGTTTAATTTGGATTTGTCTGTGCATGTTTTTTTGACTCTTATAGATGGAGTTCCCATTGACAAGCATTATATGACTGACAGACCGCAACAGTTGGAGTTAAAAATCATCATTTGTGTTCTACTGAAGAAACAAAGTCACCTACATCTTGAATGCCCTGGGGGTAAGCAGATAAACATCAAATGTTCATTTTTGGGTGAACTATCCCTTTAAATTAGTTAAAAAATCTTAAATTAATGTAAAGAGTTGGGAGAAAATTGGATGTGTGTCAGATTTAAAACATAGACAATGGAACATTTCTGAGTGTACACATCAGTCATCGCTGCTGATTAGAAACAAGACTTAGATTAACACAGAAGAAGCGAGATTCATCGCTTGACGTTTTGTTGTGCCTGATTAGGATGCTGTCGGGACACTTTCCTGTCACAGCTGACATCCAGCACTCTGCCTGTGTTAGCGGATTCACCTGAGCTGACATCATCAGCTTTAGCAGGAACTCTGTATATGTGTGTATGAACATTTGCTCATTCCAACAGGGCAGAATCAATCAAGAGTATCGGCTATCCGGTAGGGAGGCAGCTGTCATTGTCAGGACGGGGGTGTTTTTTTTTTTTTGGTATCCCTCAGAGAGCATGAACACATCATTGACAGAGCAAAGCAAAATCATTTGACATCTGACGACGCAGGACACTAGGGGGGGGAAATGTGTGGGCACACACGCATACACAAGCACAAACACACGTGGCCAATCAGGCTATTTTTCCTTGGGCTGGCAGGATATGTGGGAGACGGAAGCTAAAAACTGCAGAAGAATTTGGGCTAGGAAGACAGACTATTATAGAATAATGGCAAGAAGTTACTTTCTATTGAGTTTCAAATGAATGACTCTTATGAGTCTGTTCTTTTTAGTGCATCAAAACCATATGGTGACCAGTGTAGTCTGATTTCCAAACAACTGCAGCAGGTTCATCTGTTACTGCCCAGTATAATTTACAGCATTAGCAGGAAGTGAATTTCTTTCCTGGGTAAGAATGGACATTGTAACTGAAAAATGCCTAAATGAATCTGAATCAAATCAAACTGAGTTTGTGAATCGGAATCTAATTGAATCGAGTAATCTGTATTGATACCAAACACTAGTTTATCATTTTGTGATGAGTGTTATTTTAGTATTATTTATAAACTATTAGAGTATTTATTCATATTTTGAATCAGCTTTTATTTTTATATTTTCAGTTTTCATTTGAATTTAAGTTTTGGTAATTTTGTTTTTGACATTTTTATTAGTTTTTTTTTTTATAATTTAAGTTTTAATATTGATAATTTATTTTATTTTAGCTTTATTTCAATTTCAAAATCAAAAAAATTGTTTTAGTTAACAATAACAACACAGTCCGTGACATAAACACAAGTTGGTCTTTGCATTTTAAATTTCTGTATACCTTTCTCAGTACGGAGCCTTTTGAAGGAATCTGTCTTGGAGAGTCCAGGGTCTGAGATGACCTTTGACCCCAGTTTGACCGTCAGGTCAATAGAGCGGTATCCCTGAGGAAGTTTACGCTCATACAGCAGTGTCAGTAGCTGAGCCAAGGTCATCTCTGGCGGCAATGGTTGACCTGTAGAGAAAAGTTTTGAATAAGAGTTTATTAAAACATTTCCATCTCAACTGATAAATCAGAACCTTGTTTGAATCAGATGTGTCATTTTTTCAAAAACAATAAAGAAAGTGGTGTAGTGCCAAATGTACAGTATATATAGCCCAAACAAAATGGTCAAAAAGTAAAAAAGGATCCGCACATGACAAATAGGGCAAAGACTCATTTTTTCATGTCATTTTTTTCAAACAAATGGCAGGCAAAGGACTGGAAATCTGTTCAAAAACATTATTTTGTTCAATTCTGTTAGAGGATCAGAATTTAAACACCTCACCAAGTGCTGAAACGGGTGCTTTACACCAAGTGCTTTACACGGGATAAGATGAGACAACGAGAGATAAGAAAGATAGAATGAAACTTTGAAATTGACATTCATCAAACTCTCTGCATCTCCGAATAAATGCAGTGAGGTGAAGTGGCAGGCAGACAGGGACAGGAACTGAGGTGACCTCTACTCTCATTCTAATCGGTATGGAGGAGCGAAAGGTGAGAGACGAGGAGGAATGAAAAAGAGTACAGAGTGGGTAAGAGGACCGGACAGAATGTGAGCGCTTGCTAGAACAAGAGTGTGTGTTTGTACCCGGCAGTAGTTTGTGACAGAGGTGGAAGACAGGCACGCTGATGGTTTTGGCAGACGGATCGACTCCTGAGGAAGCTGCCAGCTTGTCACTGAGGACACGCCCTCGCCGAGACGGGGGACGGGGAGGAGTGGACAAGGCCCTCTTTGACTGAGACTTCAGACCTAAAACAAAGCATGAAGATGAGAAGCAACATGGGTAAACTATAGACCAAAGGTCTCAGTATCTACAATACTAGCTTGTAGCATTGTAGTCTCAGTAACTACAATGCTAGCTTGAGTTAACAACGTAGTTTCTAGGGTGTTCCAGGTGGTGGCTAGGTTGTTCTAGTTGGATGTTAGCTGGTTGCTAGGATGTTTTAGGTTGTGGATAGGGTGTTCTGTGTGGTTGTTAGGGTGTTTCAGGTGGTTGCTAGGATGTTTTATGTGCTTGTTAGCTGGATGCTAGGATTGGGCTATATGAGTGACAAGACAGGGTTAAACAGTACCTGAGGCAACAACGACGCTGTAGTTGTCTTGGAAACCATTATCAGCCTTCATTTTTTCTTTTTCCTCATGGTTTTTCTTCTCTTTATCCTCCTTCTGTTCATTGATCAGTTTGGCTGTGATGCTGGGTGTGTCTGAAGGGTTAAAAAATGCAAGATCTTTAAATGTCATTTTACAGTATGTGTGTGTACTCTTCAACTGGCCTGCAGGCTCTAAAAATACATTTCCCTTTAGAGACATATACATCAATGTACATGTCAGCTTAACTGATTATATGCATTATTGATGGTAAAGATGAAATATGCCTGAGAAGATACACCAATCCATAACGATAACAACACGCTGTGCTTCCTGTGAGGGTCTTCCATCAGTGGAAGTGATGTGAGAGTGAGAACGGCTCAGAGACTGGACACCTTACATACATACCGTGTGTCTCAGAGTCTTCTGAAGAACCGAAGACTATATCTGCCACGCTCAAGGTCTCAGGAGACAAGCCATTCATCACACACACACATGCCACATGGCAGTTCCAGCACTACATGCTTTGTGCATCAGACCTTGAAAGCCTGAAGCAAAAGCTGGATCTAACAGATCTGATAGACTACTGCATGGTGTATATAAAAACAGACTGGTGGATGACTGCTGATGAAATGCCATTTCTAGTATTAGAGTGTGAAGATTTATCAATGAAACTATACACAGTGTGTGTCTGACTTTGTAGACTGCTTTGTAGAGTGGCACAAATACAATATTTTGAAACAAATACCAGTGAAATTTTACAATTATTGGTACCAATTTTGCAAAAGGAATGTTACTGAACAGACACAAAAAAAATATTAACATACTAAACAAAAATAACCTTTATTACTGAATGTTTAAAGACAAATAGATAAAGATTAAAGAAACAAGTTAAGAGCAATTAGATGTTTTCTGTTTTTCTTGTCAATATACACAACCTTTCAAGGATTTGATCACTTAAGAATTGAAATTTCCTGATAATTTACTCACCTTCATGTCATCCAAGACTTTAATGTCTTTCTTTCTTCAGTCAAAAAGAAATTAAGGTTTTTGAAGAGTAATTCCAGGATTTTTTTCCCATATAGTGGATTTCAATGGCTACCAACGGGTTGAAGGTCCAAATTGCAGTTTCAGTGCAGCTTCAAAGGGTTCTACACGATCCCAGGTGAGGAATAAGGGTCTTATTTAGTGAAACAATCGGTCACTTTCTAAAAAATAAAAAAAATAACTGTATACTTTTTAACCACAAATGCTCGTCTTGCACTAGCTCATGCTACGCATTATGTAATCACGTTAGAAAGGTCACACGTGACGTAGGTGGAAGTAACTGAGATAGGGCGAAAGACTCATCCGACATCGTTGTTTTACCTTTTTTGTAAAGGCTGTTTGACTTAGTCTTTGCACGACTGCTTTGTAAACACTTGCTCGGTACTTCCGCCTATGTCACACATGACCTTTCCAATGTGATGTAATGCGTGGCGAATCGCAGAGCTAGTGCAAGATGAGCATTTGTGGTTAAAAAGTTATATATATATATATATTTTTTTTTTTTTTTTTTTTAAATGACAGATCGTTTCGCTAGATAAGATCCTTATTCCTTGGCTGGGATTGTGTATAGCCCTTTGAAGCTGCACTGAAACTGCAATTTGGACCTTCAATCCACTGAACCCTATTGAAGTCCACTATATGGAGAAAAATCCTGGAATGTTTTCCTCAAAAACCTTAATTTATTTTCGACTGAAGAAACAAAGACATAAACATCTTGGATGACATGGGGGTGAGTAAATTATCAGGAAATTTTCATTCTGAAGTGAACTAATCCTTTCAAAAGTCTCTTATGCTCACCAAGGCTACATTCATTTGATCAAAAATACAGTAAAAACTGTATTTGGTGCTGATTTGGTGCTCAAGAAACATTACAATGTATTACAACAGTGTATTACAATGTCTTCATACCTGAGACACGGTCCAATACTTCAGACAGTGTGGTTGAGATAGGCAGATGCAGTTTGCGGAACTTGTGTCCCGCTCCGTACATCGGGTGCTGGATCACATGACTAGTAGCATTAATGCGTCCTTTATACAGCTGAAGCAGAGAATAAAAAAACAATGTTTCGGTCAAGTTAATAGCACGTGACTATGTTACTCAGTCATATACAAGTACATGGACAAGCGTATTTGTTAACATTTGCATTAATCTGATCTTGAGGTGTGAGATCTTCAGTTTCTTATTAAAATGGACCTATAGAATCATTTTGAATGGTTAATTTCATCTCCAGTTCAAGCTTCTATGAAGCCCTTATGGTGACTCATCACTAAAAAAAAAAAAAAAAAATTAAAATCTTTATTTCTCTTCATTGGGAACAAAGAACCCATCTTTTCTTCTGTCTTACAACTCTGCATCTTTAAGAGATTTAAAATAGCTGTAAATATAATCTAAGTGTTTAAACATCATGATTATGAAGTCTTTTTTTTTTAACACTACAGCTATAAGGAAAAACAAACCCAAGGTATTTGAAAGAAATGGCATTTGGAGGTCCTGCTGATGTCAAATCAAAAACAAATCAATACATGTCACAACATTAAAACTAAGAACCACAAAAAGCATCGCTGGAGATTTCCACTATCCACATGGGCAATCCAGATGTTTTCATTCCAGTCGAAGATGCAGTTGAATGTGCATCTGAAAGGGAAAATGACGTCCCTGCCTTTGAGAGGACGCCCCGGATCATATGGCACTCTGGCTTGATCTAATGTGTAAACATTAACTTTTAAGAGCCCCTCTGTCGAGACTCTCTTTGAAAGCCTGATGATTAATCTGAGCTGAAACGCACATGGTCCTGCTGTAATTTAGCGGAGTGAATGACTCGCAAGCTAAAAAAAGACGTCTTGGGTCTTTACGATTTGGCTTCATTCCGGTTTGGCAGCCACAGGAGAGGCATAACTCTACATGTCATCTAAAGGGTGAGCTGGTTATGTCCTCCAACATTTAGATTATGTTAAAGGTGAAGTGTGTAATTGCTGCGCCACTAGCGGCACCAAACAGAACTGCAAAAATATTTTTCCCCAAACACTCCTTTTGCCCCTTCTACCACTGTTCAGACAAACTTACTCTTTATTTTCCTTTAAACTAGCCATTTTCTCCAGCTAAACAACTTGTACAAGTTCTCCTAACATCCACCATTGTGTATGGACTCCTGTAGGAAGGATCTGAGGATAAATCTGCCCCCTAGTGGTCACTTACAACTACAGCACAATTTGCCTTGAAAAGAACTGCAGCTCAGAAGCAGAGGGGGTTTAAATCCCTCTGAGATGATGTAAAGGTCAGGGTAATTTTCCTTGTAAGTGAAGAGGCTTTTCTGAGCTTTACAGCAACAGTAATAAATCATTTAACAGACTAACCAAGCAAAACAACTTCTATATAAAATAAAATAACGGCTCAAAAGAGCAAAGTTTCAGCTTAGATGGATTTTCAAAGCATATGTTATGATATTTTGTGTGTGTGTGAGAGCACCTACCGGGCAGGGAGACTGAAGGAAGACAGTAACTTTCTCGTCTTCGAGCATGAGCTGTAGGAAGAGCCGCCGTATAAATCCAGAGATGTTCCCTGAGACCGGAACGTTCCCTCGCTGAGGAGCTGACTGGAACAACTCACACAGAACCTTTACAAACAAAGAAAAAAAATCAATGTAATGTGGACTAAACTCTATTTAAAAGCATTCAGTTGATTGCATGAAGAGTTTGAGGCAATAAGGATGGTAGACAGCAAGTGTGAAAATGTTTTGAGCCAGGTGAACTGTCACTAACTGTTTTGTTTATTGACTTAGCAATTTTATTTTATTATTATTTTATTTATACTATTATTTAATACATAATATATGAATCTGTGACCCGTGCTGGCAAACGTTACGAGCTACAGGCAAAACAAGTCAAAAATGTCGATTTTGGTCGAATTTGAGATTCATAAAATTAGTTCATTAAGCCCTCATCTAGCGATCCAAATGCTTCAAATAGCGATTAAACATCCAAAAGCATTTTTATTTGTATGTTTTCTGAGAGGAGTACCTTTCCTTTGTCCATGAAAAATGCCGTTTTTCTCTGTTCGCTTCACCACTCGCGTTTCCTCTCAGCAACTTCCTCATTAGTCCAAGTTTGGTATCGTTTTAAAGCGCAGCATTCCAACTTTGTGAATATTCATAGCGAATTTTTGATGGCAAGAGTCCAAACCAATGAAATGTGATTTTCAACTCATGCTGAGGTAAACAAATCGATCTTACTCGCGCTGACTGACAGATCCGACAACACAAAGACGCCTCAGACAGCGCGCGATCCCGATATACACATACAGTATAAACAGAATTACAGCACTTTTTAAATATTGAAAAGTTGAATATATGTATTTTCCTATAGATATTTGGTTTTGACGAGGTGTGTGCCAAATTATGTTGTATTAACAGAGATTTTAAGGTATGGTTGCTAGGTGATTTTGTTTTGGAACCTTCAGAAAACTTTGACTCGATTTTTCTCAAAATTGACTTTGCTGACTCTATCGACTTCAAACCGGTGTAGCTCAGTCATTTTTTGTCAGATTCCAACAAATCATACATCATTTTGAAGGTTTTTTTAATAGAGATTGTGATAATAAATAAATAAATAATAATAATAATAATAATAATATTTAAATAATTTTTGAAAATTTGCTCATTGCGACTCATTTTGCCAGCACGGGTCACATATATTTTTGACGCTAATCTTCGAGGCATCAGTTCTGGGTTGAAATCGAAAATTAAATTAAATTAACAACATACTATTTTGGGGAAGAAAACCTTTTTATATATATAAAAATGATAGTAGTAGATATAATTTATAGCATATAAATGATAACATTTTTATTTTAAAATAATATCATTTTATAATTAATATTTTACTTGTATTTTTATTTAATGTGTGAAAAAAAATCATTTTATTAATTGTTTATAAAAAATATATTTTTATTTACTGCTTATAAAAAACGTCAAACAAAAAAGCACCCTAAACACACCTGTGCCATGAGTCTCTGGTTGTTTGGATGGCAGGAGATGCATTGCAGGAAGAAAGCCACTGTGGCATTCTCAATGGCTGTCCTCTGCTGGGTGGTGAGTCCACTGCTGCGGCTCGTTGACGCCAGTGAGTATAACGCCCCTGATATGTGAGAGGTGGCGCTGGCGTTGGCGTGTGAGGTGCTGGCCGATGCACCGTGCCCAGAAATACTGCTGCTGCTGCTGCTGGTGTTTGCATTGGCATTAGCAGCCCCACTGGCACTAGAGTGGCAGAGGAGAAACAACAGGGCCGTCCACAGCGGGTTCACTTCTGGCCCACCCAGCCAGTCCTTCATGGTGTGACTGTTTCCTACTTCTGTTAGAAATCGCAATACGGGTGCTGCCAGCTCAGGAGACAATGGCGGCCTGTTTGCTGAGGATGAAGAGGGTTGGTTGTGTGCATATGGGCGTCTCTCTGCCTGTGCGGAGAATCCTGCAGGCAAGGGAAGGTCCGCGCTGACCAACAGGTTGCAGCAAAGATCAGCTAAGCTGCGAACCAGCAAGGAAGGCAGACCGGAGTCCAACAGCTGCTGGATGGCACCAGGAGACTGCGATGCAGCTGCCAGGGTCACAAGCTGGCACTCTGAGAGAGAAATGGGCACGATTACCGGTGTACGAGCATGTTTGGAGTCATCTGTGAGGGAGGCGGCACTGTTTAAGTCATGTTGCTTCTTGCCATCATCTGTCATGGCCATACGGCGCTGTGCATTTGTCTGGGCAGCAGGGGGCGCCACAATACCCATCCAGGACATGAGCAGAGAGAAGTAATTAGGGTGGATGTGGCACATGGAACAAAGCAAACTGTCCACAGCCTTCTTTAAAACCATGTTAGAGGGCAAAGACATGGACCAGTTGTACAACAACCTGCAAGAGAAAAAGCCAAGAAGCTCTTGAATTAATAGTTCAAAAACAACCTCATGATTTACTAATGCACAGAACTGTTCATGTTAAAGGCCACATACACGAAGGTTGTTTCACTTTGTTCTACTCAGTACGCATTAAGTATTCATACCTGAAGTGAGGATGAAATATAGAAGAGTGCAGGAAAATAAAAGCAGAATATGTACTCTCAGCCTCTCCCAGTGCAGCACACTTCAGGCATGAACATGTATTCATCCAAAACTCTTACTTGAACATTTTGTACTGCGAGACTGCAAAAAGAAAGCGTGTTTATCTGTGTGGACTCACTCGAAAAGCTCTCTGTTAAGCAGACCGGGCAAGTCGTAGTCCACTGGTAGCTCGTAACTGTGCCATAAGACAGACGCCACACAGTGCAGGTGTGACGGGGACGGCATGAGCAACCCGTATTCCCGTGGGGGCGGAGCGTTCGGACCCACGTAGCCTGACGGAGAACTCTGTTTCAGGGCAGCAACCTGGGAGGAGTCATACACCCACTGTAGCAGAGCCTGGATCCTACAACACATTCACAACATAACCAAGACATCAGAAACCACAAAAAAGTGTATGAACTAGTGCTGTACAGTATAAAACAGTGTCTTTTAGAAGACTTTAAGCAGCACTATGGTTCTAATGATACGTTAAGCATTATCTAGTGTAATAATGTTTTTCTAATGTTATTAGTTGTTATTAAGCTAAAGGTACACTAAGTAACTTTTTTTTGTTCATCATAAATCCTTCTTCAAAAACGTGTTTTTATCTTACCCTGATTCACTATGGTGAGCCTGTTATTATATAATGCTGAACAGAGAAGAGTCTGCTGGCATAAAGAGAATGTGACAGAGCTCATAATAAAATGAGAATCAACCTTGGCTTGACCTTTTGGAGATAGTGAGAACTGAGGGATTTGAAATGTTGTAAAGGCAACACACAGATGCCATTTTTATTACTCTAGTGAACAAATAAATTGCCATATGTAGCTCTCTAACAAAGTTGATTGTAAAGCATAATCTATTGCAAAGGGTCATATTAATACGCACAGTCAAGCAGAGCCGGCCGAAGTACAACCAAAACTATGTTCTTCCGCAAAATGCATGCAGTTTTGTTTTTTAACCGCTAGAGGGCCAAAAGTTACATAGTGTGCCTTTAACTGAGATGGTTAAGTTACAGTTTATGGTTAATAAATATAAAGGTTCTTATTGAGCAATGGACAAAATCAGCATACTTTCAAATATTCTGTATTTTGAGAAATGTGGAATGGATGGCACATAAAATAAAAAATAAAAAAGTAAATCATAATGATGACAAAGTCAAAATTAAATAATAAATTCAACATTATGAAATAAGTTGAAATAAGAGATTAAAAGTCAATTATGGCCCCATTCAAAATGAGATACTAAGTCGTCATTATGACATAAAACATCAATTTCATTAAAAAATTCAACAATGTCATAATTACAACTTTTTATCTTATAATTCCAACTTTATATCATTATTTTAATTTATCTCATGACTTCAAAAATGGTATTCCATACATTAAGACTAAAAATAAAGTAAATACTCAGCTTTTCAGGACAACTGGAATAGAGAATATACATAAAAGATTCTGGAAAGAGTCACAGATCAAGCTACAAACACTTTAGATGAGCTCCATTACAGACCTGTCTTTGGTACCGGGGTCCTGAGTAGTGCCAAGCTGGTACAGGATGTCTATGGTTGAGTCTGACGACAGGCCATTTAACCTCCCGAAGAGCAGTGGACTGTTCAGATCTACAACAAAAAACAAAACCACCAATCAGAAAAAAAGGAAAGCCAAACTAAATCATGTCAATCCATATAAAAAGGGAGAACAAAATTATATGATAACTAATGCAGAAGAATACAACTAAATACCTAAACATCCTTTTTACTGTACTCATTCAGATAAAAAAAAAAAAAAAAAAGTCAAGCATTGAGGAGAAACAATCTTTATGGAAATGAGTGGGCGGGTCTTACTGGCCAAATCAGTGCCAGAAGCAGCACAGTTGCGCAGCAAGATGTCGATGAGTTTGAGGCCTATGCGTGTGGACTGGAGGCCGATCTTCACTAGCACTGCTTCGATGTTGGGTGAGTGCATGCCGCAATACGGGGACATGAGGAGGGCGGCGCAGGTCTGCAGGAGGTTTGCCGTAGGAGCAGCAGCACTGGCCATCATGGCCTCCAGATCAGAAACGTGAGTCAAACAATGATGCAGCAACCGTAACCAGCCAATACTGAGAAAGAGAAAATGGGATTTTAAAATGGATGGAGACTTAAAACAGGAAATCAAAC
Organism: Ctenopharyngodon idella; assembly: GCF_019924925.1. Classification (NCBI taxonomy): domain Eukaryota; kingdom Metazoa; phylum Chordata; class Actinopteri; order Cypriniformes; family Xenocyprididae; genus Ctenopharyngodon; species Ctenopharyngodon idella. The sequence goes on from NC_067236.1 coordinate 6,562,016, forward strand.
TTCTCACTAAACTGATTATATTAGATGTTACCTGGCGAAACAAATGATTTCCAATACCTGGTTTTGGAGACCTGGTCCTCAGAGGGAAGGAAAGGATTGTTTACAGTAGCAGAGGAAGTGTTTCCGAAAGCAGTCAGGCCCAGTAGCTTAATCTGCGAGAGGCCCAGAGTGCTGGCGTCCCGCGGCCGGTGCAACCTCAGACACACGGCAGACGCCACCTCTGCCTTTACCAGCTGGAACTTAATGTAGGTGAGGCCGCTAGTGATGACTGGGGTTGACAGGGGAAGCATGTTCACACCATCTGCGCTGATCTCCACAGACACTGAGGATGGGCACGCTGGGAAGGACAGAGAAAGAAAGAGAAGCATTGAGTATTCTAAAAGACTTTAGAATAGTTCTCACTAGTATGAAATGTTTCATATATGGGTCAAATATAATATACAGCTGTGTCAAGTGGGGTTTTGGACCAATAATATTCCATTGTGGGCAGGGCTACACGGTGTGTACACTCACTGGCGAGGGATGCCAGATGCGGCTGTATATGAATCTCCTTGAGCAGAACGGCAGCGGGCAGGTGGATGGTGAGGTCGCACCAGGCCTCTTCAGGAAGGAAGATGTAGGACCAAGCTGCAGAACGGGCTCGTCGATGTGGAGGCGTAGCCTGCAGCAGCACTTCCGCTGGCTGTGCCGTAGGACTGCTGGAGGTGATGGTGCCTGCAAGGGAACAGTATAAACTATGAATAAATAATGGATAAATGAGACAGCCTCGATGACGCAAGCAGCATTTGAAATGAGACGCAGCTGAAAGTTGTTGTAGTAGAGTGTTGTTGCCATGCCGTCATTTTACCCGGACTGCTTCACAAACGAGGGTCAATTCAATGTGGGATTTGCACAAAAGATTAACATGACGGCACATGCTAGTTAATGAGTTGAATCAACTCCACAGCAACTACATAAATTTATCCACTAACCATTCAGAAATGTCCAGTTGTATTCTAAAAGTTGTAACTTCTTCCTGAATCTCTCCATCAGTGTCCGACTCCGGTTTGAACATAGTAAGGCTAAATATTGTTACTGACAATCGTCATTTTGGCTGTGTGAGATTCTCCAGCTTTGTTGTTGTTGTTGTTAAGCAACTGAAGCGCGAGCTGTTAAAGCTCCGCCCTCTTTAGAAAGTGGGCTGGGAGCAGCAGCTCATTTGCATTTAAAGGGACACACAAAAATGGCACGTTTTTGCTCACACCCAAATAGGGGCAAATTTGACAAGCTATAATATATGATCTGTGGGGTATTTTGAGCTGAAACTTCACAGACACATTCTGGGGACACTAGAGACTGGTATTACTTTTGAAAAGGGGAATAATAGGTCCCCTAATGCCAGTTAATGCCTAACTGACTTATATAAAAATGGTGGAGTGTTTGGCTTAAAATAAAGTGTGCTTGCTGTACCAAGAGGGGCGAAGTTGTGCAGTCCTTCTGCGTTGTCTGGTTCTGAGGTGAGCACTCGTGCTTTCAGGCTGCCATCTGCTGCTTTTCCAGGTCCGGAGTCCAGGAACTTCATGATAGTGGACACCATACTGCGTGCAGTGTTCACAATGGCTCGTGTGCTGGTGACCATGTTGTTACAGATTAGCTGCACACCACCTAAATGGGCGCATACAGAGTCAGAACATACAGACTAGCTCAAAAATGACGTCTTCTGAAAGTGTTAGTGCTGGCATACCCATGTCATGGAAGGCTTTCAAAGCCTCGCTGGTGTCAAGCACTCTCAAAATAAACCAGAGTAAAGGCTCAGAGAGCTGACATGTTGATAGAGATCCCTGTAAAAAATTATAAAAGCACTCAGCATTCACAAAATGCAATGACAGCATATTGAGGGCTTATTTGCTGTTTTTGTATGATTTTTTTTATATACTGAATGTCAAAATCTGTTGTTTGAATAAGTGTTAATGTTTTTCAGGCCACAACATACTAGCATAGACCATGTTTTGTGGTGTTTAGTTAATTTTGTATAATAAAATGTGTGAAAAAGTAATAAAATAAAAAAGTCCTGGCTCTTAAATTCTTCAGCAGATCCCACTGTCACTGTGGTCTCTCACTTCCTCTGTGACAAGTCTTACCTGTCGGCCCATATAACCACAGGCCATGTAGGTCAGAATGGGCTGCAGCATGACCTGGACGGATGTAGCTCTTTTACTTAGAGTGGTCAGGATGGTGAAGAGGCCATCGCCCACCGAGATGGCATCCAACCCACCATGAAAGTTCTCATGTTTAGTTAGGTGAAGCCCACTAGCACCTAGACAGAAAGAGAAAACACACAGCAACAGAATGAATGCTTTATATTCAGTAAATAATAGAATATAATGTAAACTACCATTCAAATATTTCCAATATCCTAATATGCTGATTTGATGCTCAAGAAACATTTCTTATTAACAAATGTTGAATATATATATATATATATATATATATATATATATATATATATATATATATATATATATATATATATATATATATAAATAAAACGGTTAGTTCCTGTCCTTGATTCTGATTGGTCAATAGCTGTGTTTTATTCACAATAAAACACGGCTATGACCGCTTCAACCAACGGTTCTGTGTATCACTAAACAGCACCCTTAGCAACCACTCTTAGCAACGTAAACTGTATGTTCTCAATTGAGAGAATTGATTGAAGAGTATTGTGAGAGAGATCGAGTGAGCGAGTTTATTACCTGCATTCAGATTTAGCATTTTCCTTCAGGTCATGTTCATAATAAAAAATCTGTTTAAATGTCAGATGTATTATTTTGTCCTTTTAACAGTTAAGGGGTTTTCCCATGACTGACAGTGCTAGTCAAAGCATTTGTCAGTTGCGTCTTGTTCTGTGTTCACAACAATTCAGTCTTTTCAATTTAAATGTCTTCGCTACTGACTGACACACTCAAAAAGACAGTCTCTGCCGCCATCTAATGGCATAATAATGTAACTTCTGTTGTTCACGGTCAGGGACTATTTTTTTCTGGCGGAAGGAAGGCTTTTAGTAAGAGTTTACCTCATGAAAGTTGCATTGTTACATATTCTTGGCTTTAATATTTGTATTGTGTGGTAACCGTTTTATAAAAGCATTAAGGTACTCGAGGCTAGTGCTGTATCGTGTATAAGTCACGGCTGAAGGGGTTGCAGGCACGACGCGAAGCGGCCCTTCAGCGGTGACTTATTCACGATACACGATTCACTTATTCACCTCTCGTACTTTATTGCTTACATATAATATAATATAATATAATAATTTAAAATAAACTTCTGTACCAATTATCATGGCCATGGCGCTGCTGTTGCACTGTCCCAGAGCCGACAAGATCTGACTCATGATCTGCTGATTGGCCAAAACCAAATCTGCCACACCCGCTGCTGGTCCCTGGTGCTGAGCTGTGCCTGCCGCCCCACACTCTTTGCTTCCACACACTTTTTCTTCATCTGATACACTGTCAGTGGCTCCGCCCGCTGGGGGCAGCCTCCCACTGAACTCCCGATCACCTGAAAGCGGCAGCATCACCAAAGCATTGACCAGCTTTAGGAGGTCAAACATCAGCTGGTCTCGTGTGGTCTCACCACACACAGCCTTGGCATCACCAGGGCGGATGATATTGGCGAACAGGCCCCCAAAACAGGCACGGGCGCCCACAGAGCTGTCTGAACCGCTGCGTGAGACTACCTTATCTGAACAAGTTATGTAGTGGTGAACCAAAAAGGTGATCGATTCGATGACGGCCAAGATGGTGGTTACAGAAACGACCTCAAAATTTTGTTCCAGGGTGAACTCCAAAAGCTTCACCTGTGCATCTAATGGACCCTGACCGGACTGGAATGGACCCCTATAAACAGAAGATTTATTTTATTTAAAACAATCACACACTTTTAAAGAGCAGCAGTTTATTTACATAAATGGTGGATTAATCATCTACCTTTCCGTAGACAGGATATGCAACAGTTTAAGCAGAAATTCGCTGAACATCTGTGGACATGTGGAGGACAGGTGCACCTGCAATCTGGTTAAAAACTCCTGCAAGGCTTGTGTTGCAGTGGGGCCGACCTGGAAAGAGAGAGGAAGACGAGTATGAGAGGCATTCGCCAAATATATAACTATGAAACCAGTCATGCATGTATGTTCATTAAGATAAATACCTGTGAGCTGTGCTGGCTAGTGCCGTGAGGGTTTCCTCCAGACAGGAAGCGCACAAGCACGTGCACAAGTGTGGGGTCAGACACCATCTGCTGGGCTGTGCTCTCCTGCATACCCATCCCACTGCTGGAGGCTGGAGATGTAATACACACAATTTCAGTGCAGTTAATCTGAAAGTGGGTCACCAGACTGTTTGCTTTTATAATCAGGCTGCAGCGGGGCAACACAACACAGATCTGCTGAGCTAGCGGGATTCCCCCCCAGAGAAAACCCAGATAAAGAAATTCAGGTCTCCCCTGGGAACACCCACACATTTGAGTGTGTCCAGAAACAAACCAGAGGTACAAAGACAAGCTCAGCCAATCAGATACTCACCATTAGCAGGCATATTGGTCATGAGGGTGAGACTGTGTAGGACAAGACACCATGTTCTCAGAGAAGTGTTGGGGTACCAGGCCAGCACTGACAGGAAACTGCTGATGGAGGCTGACAGAGACAGAGAGAGTTACAGTTAATTATACTCATTACAAAATCTACACACTGAACTACATAAGGAAAGGTGAGTGATCTAACTCGCTTCTGTGTTTCTTTAGCTTATTAGCACTGCTCTCCCTTATTATTTTCTTTCTCTTTCTTGCGCATTTATTTCTAAAAATTTGCTGCATTCAGAACTGGAGAAAGCCACCGTCACCGGATCTACACGTGGCACTGCACATATATGCAAGGTATTTTTTGAATCCGAATGAGAAAATTTCAACAGATATGGTTACTAGTTGTATCATTAGTAGTAATAATAATAACACATAAAACCAACTCTTTATTTCAAGCAGCAGTTATCCAAGCTGCTAAAAGAATGTGATAATATCTTCAGATAACATCTTCAAGCATTCTATCAGTCAGTGAATATCACACCTTGGTTAAGGGGAATTGTGGGCACTCTGCTGGCGTTGAAGAGGAATATGTCTGAGCCACTCTCCTCTGACCCTCCGGAACAGGAACTCAAACTCAGAGTCAACCACAGCTGCAGCAAAGACTCCAACTGAAGAGACAGAGAGATAAATATGGTCATTGAGTAAGATGGTGTGACTCTGCAACTTCTCAGTTAGGATTTTAGGGGAACATTTTCAAAGAGCGGTGGTAAATGCAAGTGACAAAACCAGAACGTGCCCGTACCTGAACATGATGCACTTGCAGTAAAGAGAAGAGTTTGTTGAAGCAGGTGCTCAACATGGGGATGGAAGAAGGTTGTACCATCAGAGTGCTGGCAGGGGGAGAGCTGTGGAACCCCCCACGCAGAAGAGAGTCATCTGTCCCGTTTGCTGACTGGGCCACTGAAACAAGAGAGAGTAAAAAGACAATGACGAGAGGGGGCAATACTAGTTAAATGAAGTCAAATAATTTAAGGAAAAAACATAGGGTTCACACATTTTTAGACCGGTGAAATTTACTTATTTAATTTATTTAGAATTTGTTTAGAATTATCAGAAAAGTTTCAATTATAAAAATTAAAAAAAAAAAAAAAAAAAAAAAAAAACATCATGTAAAGCACAAAATTATCAATTTCTGCCTGAAGAAATGTTTTAAATCTGAGTTTGAAATTGGAAAAAAAAAAGAAAAAAAAAAAAGAAAATCACTATAGACTTTTATTCATTAGAAAAATAGGTAACTTTTACATAAATACAAAAATATAAAGTAAAATAAAAATATTGCTTGATATCACCAGATTTTCCATGACTGTATGAAACCTGTACACGACATACACAAATGTGTGTTAGTGTTTGCATTTGTGTGTTTACCAGAAGGAGATGAGGATGTTAGCGCCTGCAATATTGCGTCTGCCTCCAACGTTGCCATCATTTTCAGCATAAGTTCTGCCTGCTGTTCTAATCCCACCTCCAGTCGAGCGTCCAGTGCTGGAACAAAAATTACAGTATTTTAGCACTCAGATTTATTATATCTGTTATGTCATTAATGGCTTTTCGGACATTTCTCACCTTGAGACACAGACACGGAGAGGTTCTGAGATCCAGGCTTCTCTGCTGTAGCGGCCGCAGGAGGTTTGGACACGGGAATGCCCACACCCCCTGTATACGGGTTATAACTGTACGAGCCGTAGTCAGCACCCCAGTAATCATACCAGGTACTGCTGATCGGCTGTAAGAGAGAACATAAGAAAGAAAGAAAAAACAACAACAAAAAAATCTCAGACACTTGTCTCTGAGAAAAAAATAAAAGACACTTTACTGGAAAAGGGGTTAATACATTGAGTTTGTGCAAATCAGCTCTAAATATTACAACCAAACTTTAACTACTGATCTCTGATTACATAATACATGCAGTATAGGGGTGAAATGGTTAAGTACAGTTCACTTCCCATGTTTCGGTATGCACATTTATACCATCAAAGGATAAGAATAAATGTGTGTAAATTGTAACGCGTCTATTTTCAAGAAAATTATGGTAATTTTCCATATCGCTGTACTTTGACATTTCACAATATTAATGTCTGTAATTTTATAGAGTGCTGTATTTTACAGAAATTTTGGCAATAAAGGCAACTCTGTACATTGCTAGCCCAATACCGTTAACCCATATCTGTCTGATACTCATCCGATTGCTGATATTTTTTTTCCAAAGTAATTGCACAGCCAAACTGAAACAGTGAGAATAGAACCATGTAATTTTAACAATTACACCCCTAATGCTGTAAGAACAGAAAGAGAAAGAGAATGAGGTTCATACCTTAAAAACCTTGGCGGCGAGTGGATCTTTTTCCAAATCAATATCTAAAGGATCAATATCAACATCCATCAAGTCTTGTAGCAAGTCAAAGTCAATGTCTTTATCTTTTTCCAAAGATGACAGTGGAGGAGCACCTTTGGGCAACGAAAAGACGTTTAATATTGCAAGAGCAGCATACCAAGAGAAGCAACTACACAGACAGCCTACTTCACGATGCCAGGCTGTCACACTCCTCTTAGACGGACAGGGCGTCTGAACAGTGGATCGTTGACCCATTTTAAATAAATTTTGACATTGACATAAATCTAACCCACAATAAATGATAAATTGACTGAAAACTGTAGGTTTTAAATGACTGAGTCAAAATCATCTGCACTGTTCCAACTCCCTGTCCACTGCATTGTACCACTATTAAATATTATATACTAAAGCAAACACAAAAAACACACATGCAGCTCATTCAAGAGAGGAAAACAGAAACAAATAAACATCAGAAATAAAAGAAAGGTGAGGGTCCGTGTGAGGTGACGTGCTATTCGGGCGGGGTTACCAACGCACTTTGGAACACAGAGGATGTCCCGGGTGTACCTGCGATGATATCTGGTCCCAGAGGCTCATCGATGGTCTCCACGAGTGGGATGGGGGTCGGCTGAGGGAGTGAGTCGTCGGAATCCACCACCACAGAGGAAGAGGCGGCCCCGGCCTCATCAGCCCCCGCCCCCTCCATCCCATCCACACATACCGGAGACAACAGCTCTCCTGAAAACAGATTGCAACATCTAAATATAAAACAGGGACATACAAAACGTGTCCGTGGGCCACTGGCGATCTTTTCAAACCTAAAACACAAACCTGCAAGGATGTCCTGCAGCATGCAGGTGAGGGAGTACTGGGCCCAGGCTCCGCCCCATGAGATGTCCCCACGGTTGAAGTCCGTCCCCACCAGTAACAGCAGTAACCTCTCCAGCTGCTGCTCTGAAACCACCTCACACAGGTGGATTGTGGGTCGTGTTGCATTTGCTATTCTGGCCAATACCTAAGCAGTGGATGAGATTTAGAACATAGGCACAGTCTGCAACATACACACTACTGTTCAAGAGTTTAGGGTCAGGAAGACATATACATTTTTAAAGAAATCAATTCTTTTATTCAACAAGGACATGTCTTGCAGCAAAGACATTTATCCTGACGCGTCCAAGGTTTATGATGGCAGTGAACAGGACCAACGAGTATGAAGCTCAAGAAAGTGGATCCATCCATTATAAACATACGCCATGCAGCTCCGGGGGGTTAATAAAGGCCTTCTGAAGCGAAGCGATGCGTTTGTGTAAGAAAAATATAAAGTAAAATATCTAGCTTCCACCAGACCGCCTTCCGTATTCAACTTACGGAAAAAGAATATGGAAGGCGTAGGATGTAGCGTAAGCGTTTTGAACTTCGAGAAGAGTTACACTTTCTTCACAAGTTGATTACGGAAGGCGATCTGGCGGAAGCTAGATATTTTACTTTATAACTTGTTAAATATGGATATTTTTCTTACACAAACGCATCGCTTCGCTTCAGAAGGCCTTTATTAACCCCCTGGAGCTGTGTGGAGTACGTTTATGATGGATGGATGCACTTTCTTGAGCTTCATACAGTCAATACAGAACTGAATTAGGAAAGGAAAAAATTAAGTTGCACCTTGCATACAAACAGGAGAAGGTCTGCATGACAGGTGAAGTCCATGGAGAGGAGGAAAAGAGCGAGCTTCTGGACGACGCAGATGCAGCGCTCATGAGATAATGTAAAGGGCAGGAGCTCCACCTCAGGGGTCTCTTTTGCCACAGACGCCTCTGAGTCCAAGGTGGAGCGTGGCCATTCAGCTGTCCGCCTCAAACGGATCAGATCTTTAAAGTGCTGCCAAAGAAACAGAACCACATGGTTCACTACGATCTGTTTGAAGGTTATATTTATCACTGCTTATGTGTACTTTGATATATGTTGCTACCCCTAAAGTTGTCCAATGACCACCCCTTAGAGACATTTGACAAAATGAGTTGTCAAAAGTTTGGATTCTCACCTTGGACGTGGCTTGTTTGAGTTTGGCCTGTTCCACCAGCAGCTTGTAGGAGGAGCCTTTGTTGCTCTGAATTTTCTCTTTCTCGATTTGCTCCACTAAAGCTTTCTGTTTAGCTTTCAATAAATTCAACTGCTGCAATGAAAGGAGAATTGATTAACATCCTCACTATATCTATAAAGGAAAAGACTTCAAGTGCAGATTTCATAATTATCTGCTATGTCGTGGTATAGAAGTGGCCTATAATGGCATAGGACGTTTGTGTGAGACACATGTACCTGTTTGTGGTGGACTAGCTGTTTGCGGATCTTGCGTGAATATAGACGATCTAAACTGCTGTTGCTGCCTTTGGCAGACCTGCTTGGGTTCTGAGACTGCAGACTGTTATTTATGAAACTCCACTGGTTCCCTAGTGAGATTGGAAAGAGGAAAACAAAGACACATTACCAATGAAGAAACATCTCTATGCAGTATGTACACTATCTTTCAAAAGTTTGGGATCAGTAAGCTGTTCATTTTATTGTAAAGAAATGAACTTTCTTTCCAGCAAGTACATCTTAATTTGATCAAAAGTGACAGCAGAGACATTTAGAATATAATATTCCTATTTCAAATGTTTACTATTAATCAAAAACAACAACACAACTTTTATTCAAAATTGATAATAAATGTTTCTTGAGCACTAAATCTGCAAATTAGAAACTGAAGACTGGAGAAATGGGTGAAAATTCACCTTTATTAAATTCAAAAACATTAAAAAAATCTTATCAACCCAAAACGATTAAAATGTAATGTATTTATAATTGCACTCAAGTGCTAATAATTAAAAGCTTTTGGCAAATAACTTTTAATGCAAATTTTGAAATTCTTTCAAAAACATCTTGCCGACCCCAAACCTGTGAACAGTAGTGTTTACAAAAACACATTTTTCAGTTTTTATGCTTGTTCAGGCCGAAGAGTCTCACCTGTAAAGGATCTTTCCCTGTCTTTTGCCCCCAGAGGTTTCTTAGCTGCAGAGGCTTCATCTTCCACACTGGCCACGTAGTCAAGCAGTCGAGAGACCAGCATGACCACCCAGCTGATCATGGGGATATCCAACACACCTACAAACACACACAAAATTGTAACATTACCATAAACACAGACGCGTATTACATAAAAATCTCACACTCAAAAACGCACCTTCTGTCCTGCGGAGCTGTGCTGCAGCAGTCTGCTGCAGAGGAGAGAGCAGTGTATCCAGAAGGTTCAACAAACCCTCCAAAACCCCACTGTTACTCAAAGATCTTTGGCCAATACAGGACAGTAGCATGAATACCCTGAGGAAATGAAAAGATGGATTAACATGAAGAGGTCAGAGTATCTTTAGGAATAGTTTTGATTGAGGGTGGCCGATTTGACCAAAATCCTATTTTACTATATTAGATTACAATATATCTATTTTTTTTTTTTATTATTTTATATTATCTTATTAAAAATAAAAACAAAACAGCAAACAATAGAACAAAGATAGAACAAAGATCCTGTTTTAACAGCTAATTGTGCTTAACTGTTTTTACAATCAAGCATATCTCCTGCTCTGTTTTCTCAGACATGCATTTATTTATCACTCTAAAGTGTCAATAACTTTAAGTAGTACTGTGCTATGCAGATATATTCACATACCACAATATAAATATCAAATCTCTAACAATAGACACTTTATATCATCATCACTGTATATATATTGTTATATTGCCAAGCCCTAGTTCTGATGATAGAAAATTTTTTATAGAACATCTGCAAGAGCATGTTTATTTGTGTTACCTGTCCTGAGGGAAGATAAGCAGCTGCTCAGAGTTGTAAAGCTCCTGTAGGACATTGGACAGGAACTGGCCCCACCACCTCTCACCTCCACACAGCTGCACTAGCAGCAGACCCGCGTGCAGACGGATCTTAGGAGTCCCACTGATACACAGCTGCTTAAAGAGCTCCTCACACGCCTGTGCATGAAACGTGTTCTGCAATACTGAGGGCACAGAGTGACCTGAGCAAGAAAGAGGGAAAAACATCGATTTTGACATTAAAACTGAAGAATTAAATTAAGTAAGGTCAATTCAGATTTCATGTCATTTTGAAGCAGTGAGGTGGTACTGGAATGGGCTGCCTCCCTCACCATTACAGCAGTGCAGCAGGCTGAGCAGTGTGTCCAATAGGTATCTGATGATGGTTCGGAGCTGCTCGGTAGAAGAGTTCTGGACCAGCTCTCTGGGGTCGTAGTTCTCAGGTAGGTGTTTCCGGGTGGCTCCCAGAGACACACGCAACCTCTGGACAGCATGGTGGGCCAGGTTGAGCTGTAGCTGTAGCTGAATGCAGTCTTGGTAGGCGGAAAAAACACGAGAATCCTCCTCAACTGCTTTATCGGGCTTGCGCAGGAAGTACTGTGCGTTATTAGCGCTGTTAAGAGGCGGCAGGTCGATGTTCTGAAGTAGCGTCTCAAGTCGATGACAGGCCAGATTATACCTACACAAGAGATTAGCATATTTAATACAGCATAAAATTCCACCTATACCATTGTGCAAAATTAAGTCCACACCATTAAAACTGAAAATTTCCATTCAAAATTAATTGAAAAAAAGCTTTTAATCATTAGCACTTAAGTACAATTAAAAAACGGTTAGTTCCTGTCCTTGATTCTGATTGGTCAATAGCTGTGTTTTATTCACGATAAAACATGGCTGTGACCGCTTCACCCAACGGTTCTGTGTATCACTACACAACACCCTTAGCAACCACTCTTAGCAACGTAAACTGTATGTTCTCAATTGAAATTGTTCATTGAAGCTTACTGTATTATGTAGAAGAGTATTGTGAGAAAGAGATCGAGTGAGCGAGTTTATTACCTGCATTCAGATTTAGCATTTTCCTTCAGGTCAGTCCTATGTTCATAATAAAAAAATCTGTTTAAATGTCCGATGTATTATCTTGTCCTTTTAACAGCTAAGGGGTTTTCCCGTGACTGACAGCACTAGTCAAAGCATTTGTCAGTTGTGTCTTGTTCCGTGTTCACAACAATTCAGTCTTTTCAATTTAAAAGTCTTTGCTACTGACTGACACACTCATTAAGACAGTCTTTGAATAAGTCACAGCTGAAGGGGTTGCAGCACTCCGCTTTGCGTCGTGCCTATCAACGCCCTTCAGCCATGACTTATTCATGATACAGCACAGCCTCTCGTACTTTATTGGTTACTTATAACTACCCTACCATTCAAAATTTTAGGGTTGGTATGATGCTTTAAGGTTTTTTGAAAAAAAGCCACTTATGCTTACCAAGGCTGCATTTGATCAAAAATACAGTAAAAATGTTATTATTGTGAAATATTATTACAATTTCAAATAATTGTTTCTATACTAAAATATTTTAAAATGTAATTTATTCCTGTGTTGGCAAAGCTGATTTTTCAGCAGCAATTCCAGTGTTCTGTGTCACATGATCCTTCAGAAACCATTCTAATTTGCTGATTAAGTGCTCAAGAAACATTTCTAAATATTGTTAATGTTAAAAACTGTATTTTGTGAAAACCCTGATACATTTAAGGATCCTTTAATGAATAAAGAAAGTTGAAAAGAACAGCATTTGAAATATGGTAGTGTACTTCAGTCAATGCCAATGGCAGCTCAGTTAAATGTGCTTTGCAGCTTCACCAACCTGCACTGAATGTCTTCCTGTAGGGCCACCATCATTGACAAATGCTGATCCAGATCTGGCTGACTGGCAGCTTCACTCTCCCCCCTCAGAGGATCATGCATCAGCTTAAGTTCACTTTCCCACGGCAGGATGTAGGTGTGTCCATAATAGAAACCCAAAGGGATTTTAGCCCGGGCATTAGTGCTGCCATATCGACCAATCACAGTGATCTGTGGAAGAGGCATGGAGTGACTATCAGTGACTTGTCAATTAAGAATAATTTTCTCTGTGCTAAAGCTTATAGAAAGCAGATTGCTATTTGACCTGTACACATTTGATTATGATAAACTTGTATGAACCTTCATGAATCTGCAGACGGGAGGGGGCAACAAGTCATGTAAAATCAGAGAGTGTGTGCTGATATCTGTGGCGACCACAAGTCGCCTCCCATCCACCTCCTCCCCAAGAGTCCAAATATCGATGGAAAGGGAGGCCAAGTCAGCGCATGTGGGGATCAGCGCATCCGTCAACAACACCGGCCTTCCAAAATCTAGAGTCACAAACCGCCTTGCACCTACAGAGAAGGGACATTCAGCCTTTACTTCCAAGGTCACATGATCAAAAGAGGTTTGTGCACCAAAACAGATATTGCAAAAGAATGAGGACTAAAGAGTGTTCTAAAGCAGTGATTATCAACAAGATGGCCGAGGCTCACTAGAAGGCCTCAGAAAAATTCTAAAGGGGGCCTCAGGATGACTTAAGTTTAAGATTAACAAGCAGTTATGCCAAGCTCTTAAATATTTGAAAATTCAGTTTTCACGTGCCTTCACACCCTTATAGGTACTCGGCTTTCCTCTATTGCCCGCCAGTCATTTTTACCGGGTTTGTATTAAGTATTAAAGTAGTAAGACAGTGATATTAAAATACCAAATTCAGCGTACACCTTATTAATGATTAAAACTATGTACAGGCCAACAGTTTCTCGTTAAGCTTTTTTTCATAGAAAACCATTATAAAGAAAACACTTAGTGTGTTACGTTCATATTCTAGGCTCATCTGCTCGCCTGTAAATAGTATGCATCATAAATACGCTGTATACTGAATTTGATCTTTTAATACCCGTTTTAGTACATTAAGGCACTTTAAAGGCCAATTCACACTGCGCCGACAGACTGCAACAGACACTTTGTTGGGTTTTGTCAGATCAGTGTGTTACCCCTGTCAGAGTCTGCTGGCATCTGTCGGAGCTTGTTTTCGCCGATTGAATATGCTGAATCAGAATGTTTGCGAAGTGACGTGCTGTAATCTGGTGACTCTTTGCATTGGTCTGCGTCTGACGGTACGGTGTGAATTGGCCTTGAGTGTTTTTCACATTAAGCTTTAATAATGTCCTGCTGTTTTTAGTGATTTTAATACTGCAGCAGGTGCTGTATATGGATCACAAGTGCCCAAAACTTACTTTTTGTACACATATTTTTGTTTGTCTTCTTTTGAGATGGAAAATTGACAGGCCTGTACTGCGGTTTGAATTGTTGTGGATATTTGGGGGCCTTGGAGTTCTCAACATTTTTTTGCTCCCCACTGTCCAACACATTATCTAAAGCCCCCCTTCCTCCCATACTGGCCATGAAATTTCCTCTGATATTTCTGCTATAATATTTTTAATATTTTTTTTTTTTTTAAATAATTTTAAGTCTTCCTCTAGGGACTGATCTGAAGTACCTGAATGCATTCGCTCAATAATTATGGACTGGTGTGGTGGAGGCTGAAGAAAGTGAGAGGCCTGTGAGATTGCCAATGCCAGGCCACTTCCTATGGGGTTCTGCAATGACAAAACACACACACACACACACACACACACATATACATTAGCTGAACACATTCCAGAAATACAGAAATTCAAGTTAACAAACATATAGCCCCTTATAGGAAAATAGAACATGCGTAATTTACACTACATTACCCACTAGCCTCTGCTATTGGGCACAAATTTGCCACAAAATCTATTTTAGCGTACATTCTATTGATGAAGGAGAATCAAACATTGATAAATATTTACACAGTATGAATATATAAGGAGGAGGAGTTTTCAGGACTTACTGGTTTGGCTTTCTGTGCATTTTTATTATGTGCTGCAAGGTTCACAGGTGGAGGATCAATGACGGATCCTGGGAAGAGTTGAGCTAGTTCTACGCTAATGGCCGCAGACACTGCCTCATTTGGTGGGGTGAGAGGAGGCGTCATAAACAGTGGGGTGGTTTTAGGAGTGGGTGGGATGACATCAGAAGGGTGGATGAAGAAGCCTGGGGCGGAGGACGGGTTGGATGGCACTGAGTTGACAACGCCTGATGCTGCGGTGGCTGCTGCTGAGGTGGTCTGGTGAAGTTTGGCCTCTAGCTTGGCCTTCTGTTTCATAAGATAACCAATTACATAAAGTCATAAAGAACTGAATCAATCAAGACATCAAGATTGAAATGAATGTAGAATGTCTCCATGAATGACCTGCTGCTGGAGTTTTAGAAGCTGTTGCTGCTTCTCCTGAAGAACTTGAAGCTGCTGTTCAGCAGACACCATGGCATGAGACAGTGACTGCAGGGCCACCTGTGCAGCTGAGCTCAGGGCCGTGGATGCCTCGCCAACGCTCCCAGAAGACAGCCCTGTCACCGTAGGCGTCACACCAAAGGTGCTCACTACAAAAGAAAGTATAGGGAAACAGTGCAAAATAGTTCCCCACTCAGATTTAGCAAATGGTTTAGGTTGTTCATGCAAATTTGCTGAGTTTCTTGCTTGACCTGAACATGACATCTGTGTGAGCTCTGCTTCAAGTTACACTATTGAAAATGGACCTTTTTTGCCAGCAAAAATTTTAGCTAATGTGACAGCACCTTATGAAGTCCAACATGAAACGGTTGGTTGTAAAAGAAACAAGATATGATAGAGAGGAAAAGGAAAGTGGGATATCTACCGGTGAACATACTTGCATCATCCCTCTCCACCCTGGTGCCGTCACTGGTGGAGACGCAAGTAAAGTGCAGGGGTTCGACCTCCAGCAGGCCAGTCAGAGCAGTGAAACTGCCCTCTGCTACCCCGCTGCTGTTCACCTTCCCATTACCTGACATTAGACAAAAAAAAAAGGTAAATGTATTTTCTGTTTTGATATTTACTGATGAATGTAAATGTGTCAAGGGGAAGAATGCATTGCCACACCTGAGAGAATATCGGACAGATCGATCTCGTCCGACTGGACCCCGATGCTGCTGCTGAAGGCATTCTTACAAGAAGACCCGCTCACCTCCAGGTCAAACAGTACTGGGTCAAATGGAGACCCGTATAGCCCATATCTGAATAGACACACAAGAAAAAGAAAAAAAATTTAATTTCCTTAAAACGATCACTTCTATGTGCTCACAAAAAGCTTTTTTGTTCAAGTTAATGAAACAAAAGTCAGTTTGTGAATGGTTCAGAATGCAGCATTATCAGCTGACCTGGTCTGCAACAAAGCTTCAAGTGGAGTCAAGCGGTCCTGCAGCTGCCGAGAGACAGCAGTGAGCAGAGAGGCGCAAGCGGTGCTGCAGCTGGCCAGGTCCTCATCTTTCACATAATTTAACAGGACAAAGTACCAGAAGACAGAACCTGAGAGAAAAAGGCAGACAGGAATATAAGCATTTTAACATGTTATTTAATTATACTGTTTAGGGTTAGTAAGATTTTTTGATTCACTAGTTAACATTAGTTAACTACTTTAGTTAACATGAACAAAGAATGAACAATACTTCTACAACATTTATTAATCTTAGTTAATGTTAATTTCAACATTTACTAATGCATTATTAAAATCAAATGTTGTATTTGTTACATTAGTTGATGCACTGTGCACTAACATGAACAAACAATGAACAACTGTATTTTTATTAACTAACACTAACAAAGATTAATAAATACTGCAACAAATGTATTGCTCATTGTTAGTTCATTAGTTAATATATTAACTAATGTTTACAAATGAGACCTTATTGTAAAGTATTACCAATTTTTTTAAAAGGAAATTAATACTTTTATTCAGCAATGATGCTTTAAAATGATCAAATAAATGCTGTTTCCATTAAGCAAACAATCGTGAAAAAGAATGTCACTGTTTCCAGACAAAAATAATAAGCAGGACAACTGCTTTTAACAATGATAATAAAAGGAAATGTTACTGACCCCAAACTTTTGAACAATAGTGTAGACTAATAAATTAAAGTTTCAGTTTTTCAAACAAAACTGTCTTATCACTATAACAGATATTAAAGGTGCTATATACATTTACTACTTTTAAAAAAATTACCTCCTGTGGCAGCAGCAGGCAGGTAAGGCATATTATCCAGAAGAGCTTTGAACAGAGCCTGGCCGAAACCCTGTTGACCGGGGTCGCCTTTACCGGTACTGAAACATCAGAGACATTTACCCGTTAAGTTTAATGAGCATAACATAAATGTATATTGGACAGTCCATATCATTAGCTCTGCAACAAGACTATAAGAGAAGACTGAAGATCAGAAAAATACAGAGATGTTGCAAACTTACCTAATACAAAGTGCAAGAAAGCGAGAGCATTTATGAGCTATACTGCGTCCGGCCTCGAAGAAGCACGCCCTGATGATGTCTGTCAACCGCCTCCTGGTTTTGGTCAAAAGCCCCTCTTTCCCCTCTCTCAAACTAAAGGACAATTAAGAAATTCATTAAAACGATGGACAAGATAAAACAGTGAGATGAAAAATACAGGCTCACGGTGGCGTCTCACCTGCAGGGTCCGTTGGAGTAGACCCCTGCCAGCCAGCAGAGGATGTCTAAGATGAGACTCTGACAGTGTTCTGAGCTCTGACTGTCTTCTACACGCTTACACAAACCTCTTAGCAGCTTTTCATGGAGCTCAGGAAACTGAAGCATTGCACAGCGTTGCACTCTAGGAAATATAAGCAGACACAGACAGCACAGTTAAACTATGGACTGGCTGCTGTATTTATAATTTATAATGACATTTATGTTACAAAAGATTTCCATTTCAAATAAATGCTGTTCTTTTGAACTTCTGAGAAAATGATCAGTCTCCACAAAAATATTAAGCAGAACAACTGTTTTCAACATTGATAATAACATTCTTGAGCACCAAATCAGCATATTAGGATTGTGTGACACTAAAGACTGGATTAATTGCTTCTGAAAATTCAGCTTTGCATCACAGGAATAAACTACATTTTAAAATATTTAATAATATATATAGTAAAAACAATAATAATGTTAAATCACTTGTTTTAAATTGTAATAATATTTAACAATATTATTGTTTTTACTGTAGTTTGATGCATCACAAAAGGCTTCTTTAAAAAAAACAAAAACTTAAAACTTTTGAACGGTAGCGTACAGTTCATAGTATCTCTTACCTTTCTTTGGGTACAGACGTTTTCTTAAATCTCCTGATTGTGACAGACACTTCCTGGAGCAAGTCACAGCCACGCAAGTTATCAGGCTTTTTAGGGGCAGGCTGAGGATCTGCTTTGGACGTGGAGGCCTTTTCCTGAAAAGAAGAGAGATTTTAGGAAAATCAGAACTGTAGTGGTGGTCATCATATGGCTTTTAACTCTTATTCCAGTGAAAACCGATCAAGTGAAGGGCTATTTCTTTTATGAAGTAATGTAGCTACACAGCCACTAGGGGTCTATATAGCAGTTAGACAACCCATCAACCAGCACATCAATTTTGCAGGAAATGGTGTTTTGAAACAGCTTCAATGAATACAAAGGCTTACACACTTCAGTTTAAGATTGCACAAAAGTCAATTACAGTTCAAGTCTGTTTTTGCTGTACCTTGGTGGCCTGAGCCCTCTGCAGCAGGGACGAGAGTGAGTGAGCTTTACTACTGTGGGGTTTCGCTGAGGGCATCCGCACCACAGGCCTCAAACTCTCATCCAAACCCTTATCACTCACTGCCTTAATGTGCACCAGGAATGAACGATATTTTCCCCCTGCCATGCCTAGAAAGTGGAATGAAAAAGAAAAGAATTTCACATTTACAGGAAGATTTCATTTGTTTTAAAGGCACAATATGTAATTTTTCACTGCTAGAGGTTGCCAATTCAAAACAAAGGTGTAGCTTGATGATGCAGAGATTGAGCATGGAATCATGGGAGTTTTAGTCTTCACCTCACAGCCGGTGTAAAAGAATCTGACAAGACTCGGGCAGAAATCATGTTCATGGATGAGATTATTAACGTTACTGTAGTATGAAGCAGAGCAGGGCCGAGTGCTGTGGGAGTGGAACGAGGCCGCTGGAGCGACTGCTAATGATAGACGAGCGTGACACGGCTTGAGAGCAGCAGAACTTTTATTATGCCACAGTTGCTGCTTCCGCTTCTTCCGCCAGTCAAGCGTATGTGAGGTAACGCAGCACTGTTTTATCATATTAGATACATTTGAGTGTGTTGAAAATGATGCTATAATGTTACTCTGTGCGTTTGCTCGGCGGCTGCTATAAGACACTTGTTGCACAATGCAGTAAGCTAGATCGATATTAGAATATCATATTAATAAATGCTGGATGGCTTGTGTTGCTAAATGGCATGTAATTAATTTTAAAACATATTGTATTGCTTATTTCTCTGGATTTAAACAGTCTTGGAAACATCTGGGATACAAGTACACAAGTCAACAAAACATATAACACTGTTCTAGTGGTTTCTGGATATTTTAACCCAAAAATCTTACATAGTGCCTTTAAGAACAAGATATTTACAATGGAAACCAAGACAGTGAAATGCTTTATATGAAATGAAAATTGATTTTGGTTGGTTATATCCCACTTATCAACACCCAAATGACTTTCATTTAAGGTACACTCAGTATTTTTTTTGTGTGTGTATTCACGCCAGTAAAATACTGCATGCAGCTCTTCATTGGTTCATAGTTGTGTTGTTTTAATCTAATTCTACTGGCACAGTGCTGGATGGGTGGGAGTGGTTGCTATAAATGGCTTGTGATGCCCAGGCAAACCTTTGAGGAGTTTGGGACTTGTAAGGCTCAGCATCCCTGCGTGTCCAGACAGATCCAGTCCGCTGGACAGCCATACCGGCCCACACAAGATATCATCTTTGTGTTCCTGCAGGAACGGACACAGCCTGGAGCCTGAGACAGATAGAGATGTATTCTTGAAGAATGCTGACAGAAATTAACATAACATTTTAAGGTGATCAAGATGGCTTTTTCCTCAGCACATTTACCTGGCGAATCCTCGATGTCCATGAACTGGATGTCATCTGAGAAGTCGTGCAGGTGTGGTTGTCCATTCTTCTCTCCATTTGAGTGCAGGACATGAGACAAGGGGAAGACAATCTGCCTGTCCACTGCCGTCTCTGCAATACAAAGTTTTACACAACAAAAGACTCATTTAGGGAATAAAAATGAATCAAACTAGTCTACGGTAAACATTCTCACTCTTTTTCTGCTTAAGAGCGAGTTTTTGTTCCTGGACTCACCATTAACTTTGCCGAGGCCTGGTGCTTTGTTTTTCAGCAGTGTGACCTGGATTTGTGGGATGTTAGTAATACTGCTGTTTAGCACAAACTTGAAGTCCACATGTCCCACCATGCAGGCTTTGGGCAGGACCAGCTCAAACACATGCTCATCCCAGCTGGAGCTGAGAGAGAGAGAGAGATATTACACATTAAATGCAAAAAAGGGGAAAAAGACTATGTAAACATTACTGCGGAGTAAATTTTTGGCTATTTTTACTTCAAATATTTACTAACATTAACATACAAATATCTGATATTATATGGTTCTTAAATATATTTTTAAAAATATCTAATGTGATTTTAATTCCAAGTGTTTTCATACACACATGATGTGTGTTAAAGGGTTAAAAGTTTTTTTTTTTTTTGGGGGGGGGGGGGGGGGGGGGTATTGTATGTGAATGTACCTGTCGCTCTGTAGTTTCCAGGTGCGTGTGTGTTGTGCTGCGTCGCCATGGTGCTGCTGGTGAAGGTGTTGTGGATGCCGCCTTTGTTGCTGCTCCTGCTGCACCTCCACCCAGCAAGGGGGCACTGTTGCGGAGAAGCGCGGCGTCAGCGTTTCAAAACGTGTTAGTTCCACCAGAGAAGAAAGTGTCTCTGCGGTTAATGGCTGGTCCACCAGGAGGTCAACTCCTGCCAACAGACACAAGGCTTACTGTACTGTACATTTCCATGGGTATAAGGCAAACCACCATTTTACACAGAAAGAGAAACTCTACATCAGATGACAAAATGAACAAAGAACACAAAGAAAAGATTCCCAGAAAGCACACTGTGCATCATCTGTTTTGCATCATCACCTGAAGTGGAAAAAATTCAATTAAGCAGGACCAATGGATTTCTCAAGGCTTTGATGTGAGGTAGCTGAAGGGGCAAATTAAGTGAGCCATCGGTTTGATCCCCACAAAAACACTTTTAAGGTTAATGCCCTTCCATTTGTCGCTCACCTGTGATTCCTGGGCTCGAAGGATTCGATGTGGGTTTTGCTCCGTCCAGTAGTTGCTCCGCCCTATTAGATAGGGGGCCGTCGACAAAAATGTCGGCATCATCGATATCATCACACACACCTCCAATTTGAAGGAAATGAAGCTCTCCACCTTCAGAAAGAAAATAAAAACGTATTGTGCGAATAAGTGCTCTAGCTATAATATCAATATTCAGAAACCAATATTGAATAACGCTTCAATTAAAGTGTTTACATTTACTAAACATGTAACGTATACTGCAAGGCAAAAATATTCCTCTGAACTAGTAAAACAAGATTAACAAGGTTTTTATTTTCTGGAGCAAATGGTGCTTGCCATGACAATGCTAGGATGTTCTGGTCATTTACAAGACAAGACAAGTGTTTCTATCAGTGGTGGACAGTAACGAAGTATTTTTACTTTGTTACTGTACTTAAGTACATTTTTCAAGTATCTGTACTTTACTGGAGTTTTTTTTTTATTTTGAGCAACTTTTACTTTTACTTCACTACATTCCAAAGCATAAAATCGTACTTTTTACTCCACTACATTTCATAAAACATATCGTTACTCCTTATTTTAAAATGAAGAAATCGTAACATGGTCAGAGACGCAAAAGCGGTGTCCGATTCGTGCACAAACTGATTCTTTTCAATCATCCTGTTAAATCGGTTCACAAATCACATCAACAATTCATTTGAGAATTGGACTGATCGTATTGCAGCTGTTCTCGAGTCAACAAATCACTGATTCAGTGATCCGTTAAGAGCGACTCTCCAGCGAATGAATTTCACTGTCTGACTGAAGATTAGCCAAGAACTGGTGATCCTCTGAGTGTACGCACGACTGATGGTGAAAAGTAAGTCAGCCTACTAATGTTGAATTTTAGCATAATAATTCATCTTAAAATTCAACATTAGTAGGCTGACTTACTTTGAAAATCATATTTAGGTCAGTTGTTTTTGAACTAAATCTGCTGTAAATTGCGATCTGTTTAGGCCCACTGAAATGCTTTAATGTGGACACGTCCACATCAATGTGTCTACAGATCGCGATCTCGAATCAGATCAAATTACATTTTAAAATTTGCCGCTTCAAATAATGGTTGTATCGATTACATCGTTACGCCACTAGGAGGCGACAAGTGAAGTAGTTATGAGTGAGTCATTAAATCATTCATTCTAACCCATTTTATTAAATTTATTAATTAAATATTTTAAATAGACTGCAGCAATTAATATTTTGTCCTCCAGTAAATAATTATACGCAATTTTGTTTAGCTGTCTATTCAGAATCAATGGAGAATCATGGTTTCTATTTGAAAGAAACAGGAGAAAAAAACAAACAAAAAAAAACTTGATTCTCATTTTATTCAGAATCGTGCAACTCTAACACAAATTAAAATAACACATGCACATTCATCTTCCCCACTGTTGTAACAATTTTACAATGTTATGTATTTAGCCCTATATGTTTTGTCTGTTTTTATATTGTCAACACACATTTCATATTATGTATCTGCATCCATTAATCTTCCATCCATACTGACTAATGCTGGTTATTTGACAATTCATAATCATTCATAATTATTTTGAGAAATAGAATTATATATAATATATAAAATAAAACAAAAATTATATAAGTGGCCTATATAAAATTACAAAATAAACATTCATCAATAAGTACTTTTTTACTTAAGTACATTAAGAATCAAGTACTTTTGTACTTTCATTCAAGTAAAATTGAAAAGGAGCACTAAATACTTTCACTTGAATAATATTTTATTATACGTGTCTGTACTTTTACTCAAGTACTTGATTTGTGTACTTCGTCCACCACCGGTTTCTATGATATTCTAGATATGACTTTGTTCCATCCTTCAATGTGAGTTTGAGATTTTTTTCACATTATTTATCACCCATCAGGTGAAAACTGAAAAGTCAAGACTCCTTCAAAAGTACTGGCACACCTCTTCAACAAACCACACAATCGGATCATTCATATGCATAGCACAAATTGTACGCAGTTCACACTTAGGGTTAGAGGCTTGTTCAAATTGCTCACTCCATGTCAAAAGATGTCTTAAACTTGTCTAAAAATACTGAATAAAATATACTGACAGACAGTAAAAAAAAGTAAAAGGCAGGGTGGAATTCTCCTATTCTCCCACTCATTCACAATATATACACAGACATACTCAAAAACACACATAGTGTTCCTCCATTGGCTACATTTTATTTTAATAGACCACAGCACTCAATTTTGTAATTCAGCCAATCAAAAGAACAAGATAAAAACCAGTACACCGAACAAACACACTGCATGCAATCCTTGACTCCCCAAGGTCATATCTCATGGACGCCAGTGACACAGTGGCCATGTTTGAGAGTGAGTCAGTAAGACCACTATGGTTAATGAGAACCTTATTGGTTACCATGGCAATGAGATGTGTGGGCAGCAAGCTAAACTGAATGAAACAGTGAACCTTCACACCACACGTTCTCTAGTTAGTGAACAACACATTAAATGGTTAGTTCACCCAAAAATGAAAATTCTGTCATTAATTATTCACCCTCATGTCGTTCCAAACCCGTCAGACTTTTGTTTATCTCCAGAACACGAATGTAGATCTTTTTGATGAAATCTGAGAGCTTTCTGTCCCTATATAGACAGCTGCGCGACTACCACTTTGAGGCTTCAAAAAGTTTATAAAGAGATCGTAAAACTAATCCATATGAATTGAGCAGTTTAGTCCAAATTCTCTGAAGAGGTTCGATCGCTTTATATGATGAACAGATTTAATTTACGTTTTTATTCACATATAAACATTGATCAGCGAACATAAACAGAAGCTCAATCGAAATGAAATCAAAAACAACATGCTTGAGCTTCCATTCACAACTGAAGTGTGAGTTGATGAATGTTTATTTGTGAATAAAAGCCTAAATTAAATCTGTTCATCATATAAAGCGATCGTGTCTCTTCAGAAAATTTGGACTAAACCGCTCAATTCATATGGATTAGTTTTATGATCTCTTTATGAACATTTTGCCTAGGCTGTCTATGGAGGAACAGAAAGCTCTCAGATTTCACCAGAAAGATCTTCATTTGTGTTCTGAAGATGAGTGAAAGTCTTACTGGTTTGGAACGACATGAGAGTAATTAATGACAGAATTTTCATTTTCGAACTAACCCTTTAAGAACCTTGTTGTAAAGGTGGTAAACACAACCATCTAGGTTTCTTACAAAAAAAAACAAAAAACACTTCCTCACCTTTTGTGCAGGCACACAGCCGGTCGGTGCCTGAGCAGTAGGTAACAGAGACGAAGGGGTCCACCTCCTCTGTCCCCTCTTTCTTAGGTGGCTCCACTTTTGCCAGCACCTCTAGAGTGGACAAGTCCAGAATCATGATGTAACCCGCCTGTGTAGTCACCACCAGGTGTCCAAGTCCGGCCACCTCTCCTCTCTTCTCCTTCCCAGTGGCTGATCCCAAACTTGGGCCAGCTGTCACTGCGGACGCCACTGTCCCCGTGCCATTTTTGAGCCCAGAGGGTGTCGACTCCTCGGACGTTTCCTCTCCGTCATCCTCTCTGCCATCTAGCACATCTGGTGGCAAGAGGAGGAGAGATGTAACGGCATCTCGTGGATCACGAATCTGCTGCACCTTCACCGGTTCCTCCTCCAGGGTTACGATGCGGGTGGAGTAATTTAACTTGTAGAGCGCAAGGTATCCGCCACCACCACTGCCCCCCAGAGGCCTGGAAGTATGGGGCTGTTGCTGGTCATGAGGGGGCAGAATGAGTGGGGTCTGTGGAGGAGAGGTGCCCGAGTGGGCGTCATGGCCATTGGCCAGTGTCTGTCCTTTGCGATGACCACAGAGGGCCGAGTGCAGACGGTTGAGGGTGTTTAACACCTCCACCTGATTGATAGCACTAAGGGACTCTACGGAGCATGGTTGAAGACCGACTAACAAGTGTAAGCCATCGCTGCAGGGCGTGATGGAGTCCACATACAGGTTCTCTTCCTCTAATGCTTTCGGCAACCGCAAGCACTGCACCAGAGAGCCCGGCCGTGGAGCCAGTGAGCTCCACTTTTCCCCATCCAGAGGTCCGAGCCCAGCCGCCGCATCCGCAAACTGCTGGATGTATGTGATGGGAGGGTCCTGCAGCAGCAGCTGCTCATGCGAGTCAAACTCCATCTCGATAATCTGCGGGACGGTGAAGCCCTCCTCGTGAAGCCCTTTGCTCATCAGGTTGTTCATCTGGGTGAACACCTTCCCTGAAGACTTCTCGTCTGCTTCCTTGATGCTGTACAGGAGCAGTACGGGCATAGTCCTGTGCACAGGGGTGGCTGGTGGAAGGTTCGGAGAGCCCAGGTCTGTGGGGGGATTACAGGACTCGATTTCCATGGGACCCTGGTCTGGTCCAAGCCCCTCGGGGGCAGCAGTCCTTACTGGGCTATCCATGGAGCGACGAGATAGAGGGGGGCCTAGTGGAGAACTAGCCGCTGACCGGTAGCTTAGCAGTCCGCCGGCCAACAGGCAGGGGAAGGGAATGTTGTGGTGCTCAGTCTGCCTATCCTTAGCCTTGTCAGCTTTAGGGGGGCCCAGTGAGTGCGGGGGGTTGGCCCCCAGCTCCTCCAGGTCTTTAACCGTGTCCTCCAGCACACTGGCCACCACCTCCCACTGTAACTTCTCAGGCTGCTGTAGGACACTGAGAGCTGTGACTCCCAAACTCACCTCCATCGTCTCCTTCTGACCCAGTGGGCCTACACAAACATTAGGAGGAAGAACAATAAGTAAGGTGTTTATTGACAACACTGGGCACAGATATAAACCAAGTGATGAATAAACGTTGTTAATACATGAAAATTATGTTTCTACCTGTGACTGACTCTGATCTGGAATGCTCTTCGCTGTCCGAGTCCTCTATCTGGTCATCGCTAGATACAAAAACACAGGAAATGTTCAATAAATATAATAATAGGGTATGATGTCTAAAAATAATTTGCAAAAAGTGTGTAAATGTGGGTTTAGAACCTGTCCCCCTCTAGTTTGGGTAAGTCAGAGCAGCAAGTGGCCTCCTCTAGCCAGGAGAGCGTGGGTCTGCGGGATTCTGTGCCCGTGAGACTCTGCTGCTCACTGCCAGACAGGATCAGCTGCCTCAGGATGGCTGGGTCATATGGATTCACCTCAAACTTTAAATGCACCTGCACAGGTGAGAAAAACGTTGATGTAGTGCACTGAGATATAGGCGTACTGCATCTTTCGCACACACTTTAGAGATGATCAACATACCTTCATAAGCTTCGAAACATCCCAGATGCAAATCTTCCCCCTTTTGGTTGCTGTAGCAAGAAAATGAGGGCAGCTACCGAACCCATAACATACAATTTTATCCGAACCATCTGCACTTGGAAACTGGGCAGGGCTGGTGGCCAAGGTGACGGATAGTGGAACGTTTTGGGTGTGCTCTCCTTTCACAAACGGACAGTTGGGAGAATGACGTTCATGCTCGGACCTAAAGGAGGCATTAAATGTAGTAATGGAATGGTTAATAGCAATTGGAGGGATTGTAGCTCTTGGCCTTCGTTATAGTACATTTATAAGCTTTTCATAACTGTGCGATTTCTGCTGTGTGAGTGAGTGTGACATTGCGGGCTGTTTTTTTAGTGGGATGCTTCTCACCAGGGCTCATCTGTAGGTTCCCAGCACACCAAACACACGCTGCAGGTGAAGCACATGGCCCGGTCATCACCTGTAGAAGCAGGCTAGAAGGAAGAAAGAGTGGTTAGCGCCATCTACAATGCAAACAGATATTCAGGGACCTCACTAAACAGCTAAAAATAGACCAGTCAAAGTTATTTTATAGACGACAGGTAAATAAACTGATATTTGTGCACCTTATCCACCTTATTTTTCAGGTAAGAGTGGGCGTGGCCATTTGCAAACTTAATGTGTCTGGCTTCATTCGCTTATAGTTATTTTTAGCTGTACAAAACAGCTTGTCATGCTGATATTGCAAACTGGTATTTCTTACCATATTATTTTAATGTACTGTCTTAATTATAAACACACTTGTTTGTAGCACAAACAGTTTTACGGTTTACTGAACTTTGACATTCTTCTCGTTATTTCCCTACAGCAGCTGATAAATCAGAAGTCTCGCACATTCACAGAAAAAACCTTACTTTTGCGTTGAAAAACAAGGTTGATAGAACACTAAAAATGCAATACCAGGAAGCAAAAGTCAAAGAATGTCACATGACCCAAATGAGTGCTTTGATAATCACTTTTCATTTTTCAATTTTTTTCAATTTTTTTTTTTTTTACTTTCCTGTCCAACTTCTTTACTTCAGGACAATCCTTAAAGGTAACTTCAGTTCATAATTAAATCACGTTTTCCCATTTCATTCTTTATTTCTTAAACTAACAGAATGTCCCTTTGCTGTGGCATCACCCTTTCATCCACAACACAGAGCCACTGTTCTCCCCTCGCTCTATTCGGTTGGCATGACAACAGGGAACATGGGTGAGAGAAGTAGTGTGGTCTCCTTGGTTACCAGCGCAGCTCAACCCTTCTTGGCATGCATGGTGTCTCGAGTAGAGACAATACATCAGGTACCATAGCATCATCGGGAATACCCAGCTATCAGAATAAAACTGAAAGTGAAACATTCGTGAAATGATCTTTGATCTCATAATAGCCATTTCATTAATTGACAGTGGTGTGGAATTTTATTCCTTTCATTCTTGTTGACCTAGTCTAGGCTCAAATTGATTTCACTTCCAAATAGTGACACAATCGGGCTTTCACAATCACTCAGTGGCCATTAAGAGGAATCATTCAAACAGTGAAAAAAAGAAACCAAAAATAAAACATATCACACAAAAAGCAAAGCAAAGAGGACCTGAGATGAGAACATTAGGGCAAAATTTAAAGATGACAGTCAATTTGAAAAGAATCATTGCCATGGTGATGACACAAACCTGGTGATAAAAGCCTGCCTGGGCCATGGGATCAGGCTGAGCCCACCTGTAGCCAGTATGAGGCCAGGATGTGAACGTCTCTCTCCTGTTAGCTTCACTGTACATTAGAGACCTGTAAATATCACACACACACACACACACACACACACACACACACACACACTATTAAGTGAAACGAGATCTTTGGTGAAGAGAACACAGAACTTATGGGGTGTTCTGGGTGGTTTCCAAAGTGTTTTAGTGTGGTTACTTAAGGTGTTCTGGGTGTTTTTAGAGTTTTTTCCTTATTTCCTTATTAACAGGCCAAAAGACACCAAATCTGATGTACAGGTTGATGTGGTTTTGGACCATTCAACAACATAAGTCCCATCAAAATGGAAATGGAAAGTCTGATTGTTTAGAAGAGTAATAGCACACCTCTCAAACGGCACCATTTGAGGTAACATTTATAATTCAGAATGCTCTTATGCCATCACAAATAAATCAACCACACACACAAAAAAAAAAAAAAAAAAAAAAAAAAACTGAAGAGTCCCTGTTTCATGCAGTTACCTGTCTACAGAGCGTCCGGGTCCAACACCCAGTTCTGGCCTTCCGCTCGGTAAGAGGTAGGAGAGTCTGTCCATGACCGAAGATGCGACCGATAGTGCCGCCACATTCTGATTCAACTTTTTCAGCTCGTTCACGATAGCACTTGTTACCACTTTCAGCACGTGATGAGGGAGATGGAAGGTCACGGTCGCCCACTGAAGAGAGAGAGAAAGACGGAGGGAGACATTAAATTTCAACAGCATTCACAGCAAACAGTCATGCAAAGCATCTAAATATTTCTAAACTGAAATGTCTGAACAAGTCTAAACAAGCTTGTTCACAAATATCCTGGCTCATTCTCATTTGAACCTAGAAAACCTCCAATGTTCAAACAAAAAGTGAAATAACTTGATACACAATCTGTGGGTCACTTTCCAAGAGCCAGGAAAGTTCCAGAACCCAGTGTAGCGGTCTGACAGGGGTCAATGGAGAGCTGAGTGAGAAATCCATCTCCATAGCCGAGGCTCTTTGTCACAGCAGTGCGATTTGGATGTCAGCCAAATTACGGAAAAAGGGTGCTTGGATGACTACAGGAGGGAATGCTGCATTTACTTTCATTTTACCACATGAGGCTGATGCCACGGTCCACTGCAAAACCGAACAGGACTGCAGTAATATGCTGATGGTTTGAAGGACGCAGGGGAGAAACATGCAGCCATTATCAACTTCAGAAGTCCATTTATGTAAAGAGTGCTGATCTAGAATCAGTTTCATCCCTCTTATCTAGATGAAAATGACTTATGCACAAATGCCTAGATCAGCATTCATGAGGGGTTCTTATTAACACAGAATGTAAATAACGGAGCCGCAGACTCCTAGTGCGATAACCTTTTCTCTTGTTTTCTCATTACACAGATGTGATCTGTACATACTATCCACAAAAGACTAAAGAAATCGCTGCTCTCTGTACACGGTTTGCATCTGATATTACAGAAACTGCAGTAATGAGAGCTCAAGATCAGCCCCAGAGTCAAAGAGAGAGATAAAGAGAAAGGGGAGAGAAAGGGGAGAAAAAGCAAGCAAGCAAGCAAGCAAGCAAGCAAGAAAAAGACAGAAAGAACAACAAATTAGAAAATATAGAAATATTAGTTTTTATAAATTTAACTATTTATTGATTTTATTTAATTTATTGTTTTTTAATTAACTTGCTATGGTTTATTTTGATGTTTATTTATTTTATTTAAAATAAATAAAAATAAAAAAATTTTATTATTTATTGGTACTGTTTTTTTATTATTATTGTTTTTGTTTATTTTTAAATATTTAATTTTATAAACAATTTTTAAATTGTTATTTAATAGTTTTTTAACTTACTTGTTATGCTTTTTGTTGATGCTTTTTATTTTGTATTTTTTTATTTGTTGTATGTCATTTATTTGTATTATTTTATTATTAAATGGCACAATTTTCTTTTTTAAATTATTTTATTTCATAAACAATTTATTTCAACTATTTTTATTGAATTGATTTTGATTAATTGTATTTTAGTTTACTTGTTATGCTTCATTTTGTTGTTTATTTGTTATTTGGTCATTCTTTTTCAATTTGTTGTATATTGTTTATTGGTATTTTTATTTTATTATTACTGGCACATTATTTTTTATTTATTTTTAATTATTTCATTTGTTTATTTGATTTATTGTTGTATGTATTGTATGTAAATACCAAAGGAGTACTTTAAAACTTAAAATTAAGAGAACAAAAGAAAGAAAGCAGTCGGTTTAGTAAATTTTTTTCTGCAGAGAGTCCGAGCACAACCTAAAGTCAGACCCATTCATGCGTTACTCTGTGAACTGTGCGTTCCTTTGTGCTCTTCTCTTTGCATTCTTACAGTAGCACTTAGGACATCTTGTACAAACACAGAGGGAGCCTTAAGGTGGACCTCAGGTATATTAGTGGGAGTCTTTGATCATCCTCCACCAAGCTCTGCAGAACCGCTCTTCAATACAGTCTGTGTGTGTCTGCATAGTCACCGTGAGGATGTCTCTCATGAATAATCTATACGCTGTAATACTACATGACTCAACTATTCTGGCTTATTAACAAACACGCACACTCACAGTCAGTCAGATTTCATTACATCAGCAAACGTGTGTCAACACAGAATGTACAGGTAGAATTTAATTTGAATTTATGGGGTACAGAATTTCAAGAAAAAGTAGCTCGCAAGAAGCTCTGTAGCCCTGAAACATGAAGCCAAATCCCAGCACTGCACAATAATGAATAGATGAGCAATACTACAACGTGTGTGAGAGAACCAGGAAGCACGGACAAATCAGATATGTTGTAAATAGAGAATAAAGTCACAATTGCGAGAAATTAAGCAAAAATTGTAAGACAGAAATTTGTAATTTTAAGATAATCAATTACGAAAAAAAAAAAAAAAAAAAAAAAAAAAAAAAAATCGCCATTATTAAATATGAAGTCCCAATTGTGTCAATTCAGAGAAATAAATTTGCAACAGGAGCTATAAAGTCATACTTAGGAGAATTAAAGTCACAATGATCAGATTATATAATTAAGAAAATTAAGTTGCAATTGTTACTATAGAGTCAGAATTGTGAGCTACATAGTCATAATTATGAGAAGTAAAGTTAAAATTGTGAACCACAGTGTCACAGTTCAGATACATAAATTAAAAGAAATAAAAAGGCAATTGTGAGATACAAATTACTTCACAACTAGGCAGAAATGGGCTTGACCTATTGTGGGCTAGGTTGATATTTCATTAGGCTGTTTATATTTCTACACTGAACTTCTTTTTAACAACTCTGTGGTTACGAAACCATTATAATGATTAATGACTCACCTTTGCCACTTTGTGATTGGCCGCCGTCTCATGTGAGGTATTCTCCAGGCCTTCTTTAAGCTGGGTGAGAAAGAGATCATAGCCCTCTGTGTTGGAAACATCCACCTTCTCCATACACGCGTACAACATCTGCTGGGCCTGCAGGGGAACAAGAGAATATAGGCATTCATAAAGAATTGGGAATTTTGTAGGAAAGGAGTTGAACATGACAATCCATCACACTCAAAGCAACTGCACCGTGATTAGGGATGTGCGTAACGACTAATTTCATAAACGTTTAAACTGAAACTTTGCAATTGACTAGTCGACTAGTCTAAACCTCTAAACCCCTTAATTTTAAAATGCAATATTAACATGAGAGTAATTTAAACTTATCCTCTGTAAAAATATAAAGCAAAACATTAAATGTGCAAAAATAAATAAATAAAATAAATAAATATGTAAATGACTAATATTTCCAAGTCGACTAACAGCAGCAGTATTGTTTAATCGACTAGTCAAATAGTCTCGCACATCCCTAACTGTGATGGATGGCCTCATCGTGTCTGTATTTCCTCATGTGGATATCAAATGACAGTGTTGAGGTGTTATGCCATTAGACTCCTTCAGATTATTAAGGGATATTGATCTCAAAGGACCGATAGCACAGGAATGATGCTGCTTTTTACTGCAGGAAACATATTACAGAAAAATACTAGAGAATGTTTTTTTTTTTTTTTTTTTTTTTTTTTAAGAGAGAAACTACTTCTATTCAGCAAGAATGCATTAAATTGATCAAAAGTGACAGTAAAGACAGTAAAGTGACATTTATAATGTTACAAAAGATTTATATTTCAAATGAATTCTGTTCGTTTGAACATTTAATTCAAAGAATCCAGAAAAAAAGTATTACTTTCCACAAAAATTTTAAGCAGCACAAATGTTTTAAACTGTGATAAGAAATGTTTCTTGAGCACCAAATCAGCATATTAAAATGATTTCTAAAGGATCATGTGACACTGAAGACTGGAGTAATGATGCTGAAAATTCAGTTATTTTAAATTGTAATATTTCACAATATCACTGTTTTACTGTATTTTTGATCAAATAAACACAGCCTTGTTGAATATATTCATCAATTTTGAATGGTAGAGTACTTTTTAGACTCTATATTAAGCCTAATGGGTTACTCTTGATTAATCTAAATACACACAAAATCAGTCTCTCTTTCATTTTGTACTAATATGTTATCTGAAAAGTCCACACGGTCAACACTGATAGTTGTGAAGTCGAGCACATCATGACATGTCACTTCATATTTCACTCCATAAAGTTCAAAGCACTGGGGAACATTGTCATGAATCGCCCTAATACGTGCATCTTTTAATGAGAGCTCAGAGGGAAATCCATGCTGTACATTACTCACAACCTCTGAATAACAATAAGCACATCACAGGGACGTACAGCTGACATTTCAAACAATACTGTATCTGTTGGTTCCACCTAGAGATCTCCAACTATTTATGCTATTTGCGTGTGAAATAAAAATGGCATGACGGCAATGTAATTTTAGATGACTACAGAAGTACAACACCGCCACAGAGCTTTGAAAAACTGAACATGAAGGCAAGCCTCATTTATTAGTCTTGTATGATAAGATGTTCCATCTCAACCACTTTACCATGTCAATACCAAAATCAATACCATAAAAACAATAAGCAAATCATGATTAACAGTCATTCAAAAAAAAAAAAAAACTAGACAGTTTTGCTTTCAGTGCTTCAGTGATGACTCACATTTCACTGTATACTTTTATGAATGGCCTTTCTGAACAGCAATAAGTTGAGTCACATGACTCAACTCACTTCAGTCTGAGACTAGGGAACTCATTAAGTTAACTCATGTGACCTAGCAAAACAGATTTGCCTCCTTTGAGGAACAGCTCACAGCCTGCAGAAGTTTGTTTTAACATCAATAGCCTCTATTGTGTACGTAAAAATATCATCAGACAAACGCACATGTAGGGTTGTCAAAAGTACCCACTTTGGTACCAAGTCCGTACTGAAATTTTACAAACGTGACGATACCAGTTACATGTCTTACATAGACATCATTGACACTCTTCACCGAGTGGTTACACAGATATACACTGCTTTCAAACGCTCCTATGTGTCTCTGTGTGTGAAGAGCTTCAACGATGTCTAACATGTTTTTGAAGCGTTGATCATCGTAGCCAATCACAGACATATCTGATGAGCGCATGAACACAATAGCCAATCAGAGGTGTTTAAAAATCCGCTCGGATATCGGAAATGCAGGTATCGTCACATTTTTAAAATTTCAGTACCAACTTGGTACCGAAGTCGGTACTTCTGACAACACTACACACATGTAGATTTCAAGCATCAGAAGATACTAGGGCTGAACGATTAAGCGTTTTTTTTTTTTTTATTTACTAGCTTTTCCCCGGTTTCACAGACAAGGCTTAATCCTATTCGCAGACTAAAATAAATGTTTGAGCTGTCTAACTGAAAGCAACTTGCACTGACATGTCTTAAAATATATCAGTGCCATTGTTTTGTGTCAAGATGCACACCGTTAATGTTTTTTTTCTAAGGCACGTTTATAAAGCTACTTAGATGTCCTAATTAAACTAAGGCCTAATCCTGGCTTAATCTAAGCCCTGTCTTATATTAGTTTATTTAAAATCATCAACATGCAATTGTTTTAATTACATTTTTAATGTGTAATTATTAGTATAATTACAAATGTAATTACATAATAAAAAAAGTTTTATTAATAAGACTAATCAATAAGAAAAAAAGATCAAGAATCATTTTGTTCAGATTGTGACTCCCCGAATCGGAATCAAATCATGAAGTGCCTAAAGATTCCCACACCTACAATGATTTATTGCTTGTCTTTGTTGAATAATACAGAAGATAAAGAGCTTAAAAAAATAATCGCATATTAAATTGCAATCTTGGTAAAAATAACCACAATTAAGATTATTTTCCAAAATCGTTCAGCCCTAAATGATACTTACAGTATGTCACTGCCACATGTTTATTTCTAGTATTTCAGTGTCACATGATCCTTCAGAAAACATTCTAATATGCTGATTTGCTGCTCAAGTAACATTTATTCTTATTATCAGTGTTGAAAACAGTTGTGCTGCTTAATATTTTTTTTTTTTTTTTTTTTTTTTTGTGGAAACCATTATAAAAAAAAAACAAATCAGGATTCTTTGATGAATGGAAAGTTCAAAAGAACAGCATTTATTGAAATAGAAATCTGTTGTAACACTATTTCTTTACTGTCACTGATCACAAAGTGGCATTATTCAATTTAATGCATTCTTAGTAAATAAAACTATTAATTTATTTAAAAGAAAAATCTTACTAACCCTAAACTTTTGAAAAGTAGTGTTTATTTAATAATAAAATTAAATATTTTATCTTTATTTATTTTACACAATGTTCAATAAAAATACATTTATCCACTGATCAGGCTGTTAATCTCCACAAACAATGCTGATTTGTCCTATTAATAATTAAATGCTAAAGAACTAATGTGTGGACATGTGATATTATCTAGAAATAAGACTAAACAAATATGTTGGACAGAAGTGGTACACACACCTGAGCCAAATTAATGATGCAATTCGTAGGAAACACTTCAGCATATCAACAGTCAAAAATGAACTAAAGAGCAAGCACTGTACATTACGATATTTCAAACACAAACCATATCTAAAAACGCATGACAAATCACCCATTAAGCCAAGACCAAGTCTCAGAATCCACAGCTTTATCCAATTTAACAAATCAAAGGATAAATCAAGCATGCCTGACATGACCCTTGTTTCCATTACATCATGTGGTGCATACTCTGACAAAAATCAACCCCCGAATGAAATTAAGGAATTCATTTCATTTTAACTGTAAAAACAACACTATATTTTAGTCTCAGACTATCTCAGGTTAGTGTGCCCGTCAGTGTACAAGATCCATTGGTTCTCACACATTAGCGTATGTGGCCAGGGAGTGGTGAGAGCTGGGAGTTTTGTTTTCAGAGTGTCTTAGGACACAATAGACCAGTCTGTCTACATAGCACTCTTTGTCAGACTGGTTATGCGATCGCTAGATCAAAAAAGAGCACTCAAACAACTGCAATTTTGCAGAGTTGTAACATAAACCGCATACTAAGGAAGTGCATGATAATTTCTGTCATGCAGTGAATGATGAGACAGAAACTTGTGTTATACTCTATACTACATCACACTGACCTCACCACAAGACTGACAGATGACCTGTGCTAATATGTTGTTCAAAGACAGTCATGAAAAATATTAAGATCTTATGACTTAAATATTGTGTGTTATGTGTTAGTCGAATGCGTTTATACCGAACGGACCAGGCCTTCATGGTTTGAAATGTTTATCATAGAGTGAAAGTTTATCATTTGCACGCATTTTAGGTCCTGTCAGTTTAAACATTGAAGCGATTTTAAATCAAAGCACAAGAACACACAAAAGATCTGAATTCGGACCTTGCGTGTTGTTTTCATGAACATTGAATTCCGCTCTCTTTCATGTCTATTTGCATCTATTTGAACACATACATGCAAAATTGGCAAAATGCCAGTCTCGGTGAGTATCCTTGCAAACACAGTCGCTTATGTCTTAGGTGAACGTAAACAACTAAAACAGGTGTGTATCAGTATATTGGATCCGTGCATTTGGTCTTAAAGTGACAGTAGCCTAATAAACCTGCTGCTATCTGTGTCATTATTAATTTTAATCAAACAACAAAAGACTAAGAGTAAACCACTTTTGTAGAATTAAGCCTGGTTTATACTCGCCGTGTCCAGCAAGTGCGAAGGTGCGCGCTGCAAAAATGACGTCAGTTGTGCATGTTGAGTGCGCGAGACCCCATTTTGTGTGGAGGTGTGCACGGCATTTTTTTTTTTTTAACTTTCCATGTGGCTCCGCTTCCGAAGATGCATGGCTTGCTTCGGACGATTCTGGCTGAGCAGGTACGTCTGTACCATCATCTTACCAGCACCCAGTTTGTGCTTGTCTAAATTAATTGCTTACATTTACAAAATGAGCCTAAAACAGCAGAAATAAGCCTTTTTAAATGAAAATAAATCTCCATGTTTAACTGAAAATGTTAATGAAATTGTTGTTTAATTTAGTTTTATATATATGTTCTCATATCCATATATTTGGTTCTAATATAACAAGTAATAATCTCAAGGTTTACTTTACACAATTTTTTGGATCTTTTGTACTAGTGTGGGTTTGGTGAAGTATAATAAAAACAAACATGGTCACATGTGTACCATACTTCTTACCACCTCTTCCTGATGGTTTAGGAGGACAATTACTCTGAGTTGCCTCCCTGACATTTCAAAGAATTCAATGTCAAGCAATGTAAACACCTAGTCCATTTGGAGAGGTGTGCGTGAAGTCAGCAGAGGCTCACGGTAAGGAGCCAGGCGAAAGTAAAAACAAGGCTTTGATAAAGATTAATTATATTTAATTTATACAGTGAAGATTATGTAGTGTTATTTTATATTTGATTATTCAATTTCTGCACCTGAATGCTGTAAAAAAAAATAAAAGCACAATTCTACGGAATTTATCTATGCTTGTAATTTATTATTACCTATGCAGATGCACACCCCTACAAAATCACACCAAACATTCTAGAATGATTAATTCTTTCCAAATAGATCTATTCAAGTCATCTGGTGAAACTGTTTTCATTATCTCAAAATATATCGCAGAAGAACAAAATATCGTAATGTCAGTTTTTCCAATATCGTGCAGCCCTGGCTGTAAGACAAACAGGCAAATAACTTGCCATCTGTGGTGACAGACTTGCAAATTACACTTTTAGCAATATTTCAGCAATATTTCACATTTTAGATATGCATACTTTGATTTCTTTGAAAAGGATCACTGATTTTACAATCTTTTTTCCTATCAAAGACAATTTGTACCTTGAAGAAACTGATTCCATGCAGTTTAAAATGTAGGATGCATCATTGTTTAGGCTTGAATTGAGATGGTCACTATTTACTGATAGCTGTCAAGTAATACATAGCAAATGCAAAGACAAAGCCCATTATTATATTTATTATAACATTATTATGTTATATACAATCAATCAATCAATATATACAGTATGCTGGGTTTCTTACCTCAGTAACAGGCAGCTCCAGCTGCACCAGGTCTTCTGGCTTGGACACAGGGGCCTGGAGAGCCGTGTCCAAAAGAAGAATCCCATTCAAGTCCTTCCTGCAGCCGACAGCGTAATCGTCCACAAACAACACCTTATCCACAGCTGGGAAGTACTGACACCTCACTCGGCCCCCGGGTTTTGCTGTCACAAAACACACAGAGAAGGAGAGAGGATGACATTATACCTATTATAACATACATATAAAAAATTTAAACAATTATAATCTGTTTATAATCTGAATAGTAGCACAGACGGAAAAAAGTCACATGTAACCACGTCAATCGGAATGAATTGGCCAAATCTGATTGAAATTTCATTCGGATTGTAATTTCTAATCCATTCAATAGAACATATAAACACTTGATCGGATTGAAAAAAACAAACTGGGAAACAACTGAAAAGTTGTGTGCATGTGCAATGATGTAGAAATGGCGTAATGGCTTATTAAGCACATAAAGAGCTGTTGTTGTTGTTGAATAGGCCCGGTTTCACAAACAGGGCTTAGATTAAGCCAGGATTAGACCTTAGTTCAATTAGGACATTTAAGTATTTTTTTTTTTTTAAACGTGCCCTAGAAAAAACATTACTGGTGTGCATCTTGAGACAAAACAATGGTACACTAACATATTTTAAGATATGTCAGTGCAAGCTGCTTTCAGTTAAAACAGCTCAACGCATTTTAGTCTGGGACTAGACCTAAGCCTTGTCTGTGAAACTGGGGGATAGTGTCATAAATGGTTGTCATGTCATAAAATTCTCCTTCTACACATCATCTGTGAAGTGGTGCAAGGCAGCCTTTGCTTCGGACTCATCCACAGACGCCTTGTTTTGGGCCTTTTTACTGCTTCATAAATATAAGCAGCATGGCACTAAAACTTCATGTGCCTGTCGTCTCCTAATTAGGACCCAAAAATAAATAAATAAATATTAAGTCTGCATTTTAAGACAAAGAAAAGGAGGATGGTTAGTAGTAGAGCTGCCTGTCACGATTCCTTAATTAAATTTAAGTACTCTATTTATATTTAAAAAAAAAAAAAAAAAAAAAAAAAAAAGACTGCAATTTGCTTGTGTTGATTAACTGGCAGAATACTGAAAGCGGCGCATTCCATTGATGAGAATCCATGCAACGTGCATTCTCAACATGCGCCATTATATGGTTATTGTTCGCTGAGGTCTACTTTTATTACCACAAAAAAATAATCCAAAAATAATTGACCAATTACTTGATTATTATATTAAAAAAAAAAAATCTTACTGACCTCAAACTTTTTAACAGTAGGGTACATTTGAAAAACTTGTTTCTTACAAAACAAATGATGAATGAATACAAGCGTATGCAGAATGCAAATACTAAACTTGTTCTGGTAAAGGAGGAAACAAAAGTAACAGCCATCCCCCGAATCTGCTCCCAAGTGGCTGTGTTACACACTCAGGAGAGAAAAAAGGGAAAACCTCTCCAATCAATATTATCCATAAAGCATGAGTCAACTGTTCTGTGCTAGCAACTCTCCGTATCAAGACTCCCTGCTAAATAACTCAATTGCAATTCCAAACAGACATGTTAGTATAGCGTGATATCTGCAAATCACCATCACAAGTCTCTAAATTTAGTCAAATCACTAGTGTAAGATCCTAATCTGTGTCTAAAGATACAGCCTTGTTGTTGTTGCACAGGTGATTTTCAGCAAAGAATCATAATGTGCTATGATACAGATCATTCCTTGCATATACAACTAGTATGAATAAACTAGTGCGTTTTAATTCAAGAAAGATGAGAGTCACTGAACAGCACATCTCCACTTCCTTAATTTCTATCGCTGCTTTCTGGGTACATAAATCAGTTAAACTCTGATGGTCAGTTGTCCTTTTTCAGATTAGTCCTAGACTAAATATCACATCCATAACCTTAAACATGCTTTAAATCTGGCCCTAAAGTTTTATCTGGGAATTGCCCTTAAAGCTACATTCACAAATGTTTACATGTGTTCATTAAAACACATTTGTCACTGCAAAGTCACCCATTTACGTCAAGGGCAGTTGTGGCCTAATGGTTAGCGAGTCGGAGTTGTAACCCAAAGGTCGTGGGTTTGAGTCTAAGTACCGGCAGAAAATGTCAAGAAGAGGTCTGTGAATTTCAGTAACAAGAGTTTTCAACTGTGTTACCTGATTTGCCCACGTCACAGTGAGGGTAGGATTTAGGGGTGAGGTCAGCGGAAGGGGACCATTTTCAATGCATGATTTATAAAACACCCACTAGTTTAAAAAAAACCCACAATTTAAAAAAAAAAAAAAAAAAAAAAACTGTTCTGTACCGCAGAGACCCCATACTCAGAAATGTAGGTGGGGGGAGTGAATTAATAGCGCTCTCTTCCACTCTCATTACCCACAATTGAGGTTTCATTACTCAGAACTTGAGCAAGGTACCGAACCCCCAATCGCTCCCCGGGCGCCACAGCAAAAATGGCTGCCCATTGCTCCCGGTGTGCGTTCAATACTCACTGCTGTGTGTGTGTGCACTTGGATGGGTGAGATGCAGAGCACAAATTGCAAGTATGGGACACCATACTTGGCTACTTGTCACATCACTTTCACTTTCATTTAGTTTCCAGTTGTCCTTTTTTTAAAGTATTACAATCTCATATTTAACGAGCCGGACATTTCATAAAAATAATGAAACAATTAAAATTATATACATTAAATAAACATTCAATTAATTATGTATTCATATCTTTACACAATTTGAGCATTTAACACACACTATACATAAATATATAAGTAAAAAATAAAAAATAAAAACACAAACAGACTGACAAGTCCATATTAGAGGAATAACAACAACTACACTGGCACTCATTCTTACACTTAAAATGACATGTTTAACAACAAACCGGCACAGAAAGCACTCGAACCTTCCCAAACCACACATACGCTCATAAAATTAGTCAAGATAAATATAAATATTCATGTTGTCCACAGTTTTACAGTCAGCTGTCACCTGTCATGATTGACAAACGTGAGCAGTGTTACTGATCCGTAGCAAGCAGGCTAGGCTACCGCTAGGCTAACGTTAGCATGATTAGCTAAACCGCTGACAGCTAATTTAGAGCCAAAATCAATAAACTGTTTACTTTAACAGTCGAAACCTATTATAATACGCACTATAAACCACTGACATATATTAAGATTTTGGTTGGATTTCAGTGACACCAAGTTCGACAAATACCTATTCGAGCTGATATTTGCTAATGTTTAGATTAGCTTCAGTACCGCTTTACCCCAAGATAACATCAGCTTTTAGTTCATGTCTTTTTAGTTTTATTCGACTATTAAAGACAAGAAGTGGTGCGTAGTGTAAATAAACACTACTGATATGTACATAAACGGTGTGTTCGTGAATAACGTGGCAATGTTTACAGTGATCCGGCAGCACAACAGATCCGGGAGGCCCTAGTGAGGATCATCAGGAGGCCCAAAGACTGAGGAATCACTGACACAACAACCGTATCAAGAGCGAGCGATTTTTCTCACAAAAGCTTCTGTATTATCACATAGACCTATCAGGAGTGAGGGACCATCCATTGGGGGCCGGAATAGTAACATTGCTCAATCAGGAGGCCCTGGAGTAAATGATCATTCTCACACAGTCCTTCATCGCACAAACCTTCCCATCAACAAGCCCCAAAAGGGACAGAACATATTGACACAGTCCTCCATCGGGAATCCAAATAGACAGGAGTCATTCCCACAACACTGCACCATCAGAAAATTAAACTCTCTATGAGGGTCATTTTGACACTCTCCACCTCCATCACGAAGAAAGGATCTCCCGTACACCTCCTCTATGAGGAGGTCCAGCCCAGGATTCAGTTATGTGATAAGATCCAGGTCGGCCTGGATAAATCTATCAGAACCTGTCCGAACCAAAACTCACCGTGCAGTGCGGAGGCCTGCAAAATAGCCCCGGAGGTGCCGTCAATGACTTTGATGCTGCCCCGGCTGGTGACGGCCAGAATGGCGTTAAGGGCCGGGTGGTAGGATAGACTCCGCAGGCCCTCCTCATCGCAGCGCAGGCAGCCGTCCCTCAGCACGACCCAGTCCGGCGAGCCTGGCGAGGCCGCCGCCGCCGCCGCCATCTTCCTACTATCTTCCCTTCCTGCCTTCCCTCCTCTTTCAGTAGCTCCTCCGTGGACGCGACTCGACGAGAAAACGTTAAAGCTGAATCCCCAAGTACCGCTGCGTTTCCACTGCGGGCTCTAAACCTCCTCCTGATACCGCAGGAGCAGCGATTCACCATCAGCGGAGCGGAAACCAGCGGCCCCTTCTGCTCACACACTCAGCAGGGAAACGGAACTGGCGTAGTCACTGTGTGATCGCCCGCCGAACCTCAAGGGGCGCTGTGACTAGATGGATGGATGGATGGGGAAAAGACAGATAAATCATCTACGGACAATGCTTTATCTTCTAAAACCTATTTGATAAAATGTTTTTAGTAACTACACTCACCATAATGCTTTGTTTGGGCAAGAAAGTCTGGTCAGCAAAGCTCCAACTGCTGCACTGTAGTTGTTGTTTTTTAAATATATATATATATATAACCAGGATTAGGCCTTAGTTCAATTAGGACATTTAAATAGCTTTTATAAACATGCCTTAGAAAAAAAATTATGATATGCCAGTGCAAGTTGTTTGCAAGTAGTCTGGGACTAGGCTTAAGCCTTGTCTGAGAA
Source organism: Ctenopharyngodon idella (assembly GCF_019924925.1). Classification (NCBI taxonomy): domain Eukaryota; kingdom Metazoa; phylum Chordata; class Actinopteri; order Cypriniformes; family Xenocyprididae; genus Ctenopharyngodon; species Ctenopharyngodon idella. The sequence goes on from NC_067236.1 coordinate 6,604,527, forward strand.
ACTGGGGGTGAAAAGACAACACTCTTGTGTCCTTGAGATATTGTACACAATCATTTCTGGTTAAAGCATTTACTGTTACAACCAGTAAGCAAACATTTTAATGAATATTAAATTAACCAATAAATCATGCGATTAAGAAATTATTCCCAGACATTAAAGAGATTCAATCAGTGTCAATCATTTTAATTTGATTCATGATTTATGAATATTATAACAATTTTAATTGTTTCAGCTAAACTAATATGGTAACATATGTCTGCAGTGTACACATCACCAAGTAAAAATTTTTTTTCAATTGCATGTTCTACAAATAAAAATTTCTTTTCTTTTTGAATACATTTACATAAATAAAATACACCACAGCCATATAAAACAACCAATTCAAGGCACCCATACTTAGCAGACATATTTAATCCAAGCTATATTGCCTGCATACTCTCTTTTTCCATTTTGGAGTTCATAAATTAAAAATGAAAACTGATAAGATGAAGAATTCTTGGAATGTATTTGGAAAGCCCACAAAAGAAAGTTTTCACCATTACATGTGGTGACAAATTCTGTTACGTGACTATCATGCTTACCATAGTCTTTTACAATATAAAGTTCTCATTTTTATTTTCCTTTTGAGGTTTGTAATTATGTAAAAACCAGGGCTCCAGATTTCGGCGGCAGAGGGATCTCTGCAAACAGGGCTTTCACAGTAAAAGATGCAGCTTTTTATTGTGTACAACAATAATGGAAGCAGTTAAATACACTACACGTCTGTACACCTCAATCCCCGAAAGCATATAGGATTATAAACAGGGTAAAAGAAAATAAAAAAGAAAGAAAATGCAAACTCCTCTGTCTTCATGGAATATCTCTGCTGTGTACCTCTCCACAGTGCTTTGTAAATGTCCAAGCAACGAGCCAATCAAATCCTGTGGCCAATTCAGACTCCAGTATACAGAGACAGGAAGTAAATGTACAAAAGGAAGATGGGATATATGAGAAGGGGTTTCTTCGTTTTGAACTCATCACCGACAAGTAAAGAGGCAGCACTGTATGCAGCCCAGAATACTCCAAAAAGCTAGAAAAGAAAAAGAAAAAAAAAATCAATCATCCATATTTTTGAATTCAAGAGAAACTATTTTCATACTATTCAACATTATATACATTTAATTCTCACCTTTATGAGTGTAGAGACAACTTCAAAGCCCCCAATGACCAGAAGAAGTGGAGCTATTACAATGAGCGGGAGCAAAGAATAGCCAATAACTCCAAGAACTTGCCCATAAGACACCTATTAAAAACATTTAAAAAGAGTGGGCATCCCTTTCAATTCATAAAAATCATATGCTATCTGACACTTCACAAGATATAAATACCTCTCCACCCAGCACTCTTGCAAGAAGGAAAATCGTCAGTGATCCAAATATCCAGATCGTAATAATCCAGGAAACAACCTGATTGGTCAAAACAGGATATATGACATATAAAAGAATAATGCAAATTTGGGGTATTTCTGCTTTTGACTAATTAAATCATGCAAGTGACAAGGTCATATTGAAATGATTATAAAATGTAATTAATCTCTATGATCTTCATGCCCTCTTTAAAATTACTTTAGTATGCAGTTATTTACATAATAAACTATTTTCTTAAGAATGACCAAATTAATACTTAATTATCAATACTTTTAGGGCTGTCAATCAATAGACACTTTCAATAAATTAATCACATATTCCCCCGGTTTCACAGACGAGGCTAGTCCCAGACTTAAATGCATGTTTGAGTTGTTTTAACTGAAAGCAACTTGTACTGACATATCTTAAAATATACCAGTGCCATTGTTTTGTCTCAATATTCATGCCAGTAATGTGTTTTTTTTCCCCCTAAGCCATGTTTATAAAAGCTACTTAAATCTCCTAATTGAACTAAAGTCTAATCCTGGCTTAATCTAAGCCCTGTCTGTGAAACCAGGCCTTAGAGTAATATGAAAATAATTCAAAGACACTGCTTTATTATGGCAGAATTAATATTTAGAAATATTTTAAACATTAAAAATATTTTATGAAAAGACATAAGAAGTGGTGTTAAAAGTCCAAATATTGTTCATTTTATTTCCATGTTACTAAAGATAAAACTTGTCACTACACTACAGTCTACAGCAATCCATTTTGCATTTTGATTGTAGGTCTATGTACACATGCATCATGACTATATACATACATATCACACCCATGGTCAAGACACAAAGACTGGACTCATGTCCCATCTAAGGGGCATAGTTAGCGGGTGGGTGTAGGTGAAATTCGTGGTGGGTTGGGGCGGGAGGGAGGTAACCCTAACCCTATACTGTACAGTTTTATTTAATTTGGCATGAGTGGTCATGCATGAATCAAATCAGCATGCACCAAAAGTGTCTCAAGATTTGCACGCAACACTCTAATTGTGACACCGATGATAAAATGTGCAACCCATTTGAATTCTATAGAATATGTACTACCATAAAACACCATGTAGAAAGTCAATCATCTAAAATAGCCACACAATCTAAAAAGACTGATGAGGAAAAGAATGTGCAACACTGACATGCACTGACATTTTTAAACCACTCATGAACACCCTTAGAAAAAGTTATTACATTTTATTGTATTAACATGTTGTAGTTACTATACTGTAGTTTTCTGTGTAACTTCTGTTCTAATGATGATTGATATTTGGAAAAACTTGGGTTTCTGGTATCCAGAAAGACTGCATAAATCATTAAAAGTCTGATGAGTTGACAACAATAGGGTACAACAGAGCTAAAGGTGCACAGGGGTAAAAAGGCACATTTGACTTTCTCTTTTAAACCATTTGATGGCACAAAAATTCACCTCAGCGCTTTTCTTAAAGGAATAGTTCACACAAAAATGAAAATTCTGTCATCACTTACTCACCCTCAAGTTGTTCTAAACCTGTATAAATTTCTTTCTTTTGCTAAAGACAAAAGATAATATTTTGAAAAATGTTGGTAACCAAACAGTTAATGGACCCCATTGACTTCCATAGTATTTTTTTCCCCAATGGGGCCCATTAACTGTTTGGTTACCCACATTCTTCAAAATATCTTCTTTTGTGTTCAGCAGAAGAAAGAAATTCATACTGGTTTAGAACAACTTGAGGGTGAGTAATTGATGACAGAATATTCATTTTTGGGTGAGCTAACCCGTTTAACAACCGCTTTTGATGATGCACAATTGCACATGGAAATTTGGCTGATTCTTGAGGGGATTGCAGACAGCAACAAGTTGATTCTGCACTAATTTGACCTAACATTTGATGTTTTTTTAAAATGTTGTAGATTTATGTAGCAAATGAGAATCAATAAATTCATTGTCTATATTTTGAAAACAAAGGTCTTGTTAATGATTTTCAGTTTTGTTCAAGGTAATTACAGCAACAGTTTTTCAATAATGGAAGAATATGTAAAAATATGGTACTTGCGGTAAAAAGCACCCCTGCTGTTGTGGCTAAGGAACAATAATTAACATGTTAACAAATAGCTGGCTGATTTTTGACATTCTGACATTTGTTGACATGACATGGTTAGATTTAGATATGAAATATCATACATCATCTTGGGTGTACACCTTAGAAATAAACCATATATTAAAAATATGATATTAATCATATCATATAATAAAACATATTTATTTGTTACTACTGTAAAGTAGTAACCTTCTTCACTGCTTTCAGAATCTATTTTTAATTTAATTATATTGATATTTTAATTTAATTATATTAATTATTTTGTTTGTGTATTTTTAAAATGAACATTTTAATGACATTTATTGAACAAAACTGAATTCTTTTATTTGTCAAAATAATATGAAAATAGTACAAACTTTGCTAAAATCATTGTTTTGAACAAGTATTAACTTAGACATTATTAAAATCATATTATTTTAGCTAAAGTATCTGTATCAATACTTTGTACCTTTTGCCCCTGCTGGTCAGCCTTTTACACCGTGTGGCCCACCTTGCCACCTCATACATTTATAAGATTTTTAAACAAGCAAACCACTTTTATGATTTATTTTCACACAAAATCTGTTGCTCCATCAATGTTCAATAAAAACATATATATTTATGCAATAATACTCTATAGGACATCGGGAGTAGTGAAAATAAGCATTTTCAAAACAACTAAATGTTAAGTTAAGTTAGACGTCCCATGGCACTTTGAAGTAGAAAATTCTGTCAAACTGAAGAGATTTCATACGCTTAATATAAAATATATGAATCCCAAGCAAAACATGAATTATGTTAATTATTAACTAATTACAGTAATCAACTTTGCATGGGTTATAAGCTACCAAATATAATTTATATATATATATATATATATATATATATATATATATATATATATATATATATATATATACAAAACAAAGAATAAAAGAAATCTCAGGATGCTTCACACTTCAACAACCCCCCAATGTTCAAACTAAATCTACACCCTTGACTCACCCTGAACTGTCCATATATGGAGATCATGGAGAAGAGCAGGACGACGGCCAGCGGGCCCCAGAAGTCAGGATTGTCCCTCACCACCTGTCTGTTAAAACCCAGTGAGGGCATGGGCATCAACACACACCTGATCTTATAGTAGATGTCCTTTAAGTCAATGTCCAACTCCTCCCTGCACAAACAGAGAAAACCAATTAATACAACCAGCAACTCTAAAAACAATTGTGACATCAAGCATCAGAAAATCGAGTCCTAAAAACTCACAGGAGCGGTTTAGTGTCCTCTGAATCTTCTTCCTCTACTTCCAGCAACCATCCATAACCCCTCTGCCTCAGGAAAGTGGTGGCGTAGGTGTCCCTGGTGGCATCAGGGCCCATATTTAGTGTGATATCAGGTGCATCGATGGTGCCGCTGAGCTCTGGTGGATAAGAGGTTGTTTTAGATTAATACAGCTAACTATTGCATCCCCACTCAGCCAACAAAACAACACCCATATCATGACGCATTAAGAAGCTTGATCATAAACATACTGGGGAATATATGTGCTGATGTATGTGTACATCATAAACACAACACACAAATACAACCAACAGCATTTCAACACTAATCAGATTCACATATCAAAGCACAGATGTATGGATGCTTTGGGGCCTGTCACTACTGTACCTTCAGCGTCCGTCGAGGAGACGAAGGTAAAATCTCCGTTGGTGGGAGAGAACTGCATGGCTGACAGCGATAGCTCGGGCTTTACTCACAATCACACACACACCGCCGCCGATCGCGCACATTCACACCATTGCCACGTTTAACGATTCCTACCGATCAGCTTTCGGACTACACGGCTGACTCAAAACAGTCACGGAGGAAGCAGGAAGTTCAGAAAAAGCACAGGCGACACGTCAAATCCTGGAGCAGAGCGGAACGGGAGTCACGCGCTCCACCCAGCGCCAGAAACGAGCACGGACACCAACAACAAACATACAGAGCACAGAGACAGCACCACCCCGTGACTCTTTTGCAAAATTAGAATTACATATAGACCTATGACATAACAGTGCACCTTGAGACATATGCCTCCCAGTCTCACATATCAGGTGGACGGAACTTTATAAAGTTATATTTGTACCTATAATTTTTTGTTGTAAAAAAAAAAAAAAAAAAAAAAACTATTACGTTTTTTTTATTATATTAAATATAATTGCATGTTATTACACTGCTATCGTACACTATAATTGAGGAGTTGTGAAATTGTAATGGCAATTTGTTTTTGACAGAATGTTCAATTTTGTTTTCATTGGTTAAAGCTTTAAGGATAGTCCCGTCCCCCCAAATGAAAATTCTGTCATCATTTACTCACCGTTAAGTTATTCGAAATCTATATGAATTTCTTTCTTCTGCTGAACACAATTAAAGATATTTTGAAGAATTTGGGTAACCAAATAGTTGATGGGCTCCATTGACTTCCATACTATGGAAAAAAATACTATGGAAGTCAATGGAGCCCATCAAATGTTTAGATGTTTGGTTGACAGAATATTATTTTTTGGGTGAATTATCCCCGTTAAAAATAATCAGTATGGAACTCAAGTATGGAAGAGTAACTTGCATATGAAGACAAAACAAATATACATATATACACATAATATAAGTATAATATAATATAGTATAAAAAAACAATAAAAACATTAATTTATTGAATTTTTATGCCTACTTTTTTTTTTTTTTTTGGCAAATTCCAAGCTGACTTATTTTGCAATCATTTTAATGTAATGACCTATCGATAATATTGCCAAATATATAAATAAATTTACGCGTAAATTGACTATTTTAGAGAGTTCCGTTGTTGTGGAACTCCTTGTCCCGCCTCTTCCACATTTCTGGTCTGTGATTGGCTGTCTGTGCCTGGCTGACCAATAGGGTTCCTGTGCAGTGATGTCACGTTTTTGCCGCTAAAGTCGAACCTCTGTAACGTCAGACACTAAATCGCGAGTAAAAGCTCTCGGTAAGTGTTTATTATAAATACTAAAACATTAAATAGTGTAATTTATAGATGATTAAGGTGTTAGCTACAGTGCTCTGATTCTTCCTCGTGGCGTTCAATCGTTTTAGTTTCGCGAGAATTTTTAGTGTGTTTTGTTTTGGAGGGATTTGGCGGTTACAGTCTCTTGCGGACATATGGAATTAAACATATTAAATGTATTAAAAGTCATTGTATATAGATGTTTATCTGCCAATTTTTACAATCGTTGTCGCTGTTGGACGGTTAGGGAATGTTTTCTGTTGACTTTTGAGAATGTTCATGTTATACAGTGGATCATGTGGATGCATTCAGAATCTGTATAACGTTACATCAAGTATCAGAGATGATCAGAGACTTTTGTTTTCATTTGATAGAGTGGCACAGACTGGGCTCTGATAAACCATCAACTTCAGACATCTGTCCATCCAGACAGACAACATGGGAATTCAAGGCCTGTTGCAGTTTATCAAAGACGCTTCGGAGCCCATAAATGTGAAGAAGTATCGAGGACAGACAGTGGCGGTAGACACATACTGCTGGCTGCATAAAGGAGCTTTTTCATGTGCAGAGAAACTTGCAAAAGGGGAACCTACAGATCAGTGAGTTATTTCAATTATCTGCATGCAATATAAGTATTTCAGTTGTTTTGTAATGTCTAACATAATTTTGCAGGTTAAAATGTGCATTTCTCATTCTAACATTCTGTGTGTGTCCATCAGGTATGTGTCCTACTGTATGAAGTTTGTGGACATGCTGCTTTCTTTTGGAGTTAAGCCCATCTTGGTTTTTGACGGACGCAACTTGCCCTCCAAACAGGATGTGGAGAAGTCCCGGCGCGAGTAAGAACTATGCAATATATTTACTGGGGAAAAAGTTTATTAAATTAGTTGACAATTAAGATTACTTCATATATATTTTTACTAACAGGCGTAGACAGGCAAATCTGCAGAAAGGCAAACAGTTGCTGCGGGAGGGTAAGATATCGGAAGCCAGAGAATGCTTTACTCGCAGTGTTAATATCACCCCGTCCATGGCACATGATGTCATTAAGGTGAGACCATATCTCCCATATCTCTAAACAATATTTGTTTTGGAATTAATCAAATAATATATGGTATTTACTGAAGTTATTATACTAGAATATGTTTAGTAGACAGTAAATGTTGTAATTAATTATTACACAATATTAGAAACTGATTAATGAAGAATTTTCTCTCTTGTTCTGTTTGTCAGCATCTTTTCATTTGCATCTTTTTGCTGGTTTTCAGGCCGCCAGGACACGTGGAGTGGACTGTGTTGTTGCTCCATATGAAGCAGACGCCCAGTTAGCTTTCCTGAATAAATCTGGTATCGCTCAGGCAGTGATCACAGAGGACTCAGATCTGCTGGCATTTGGCTGCAAAAAGGTACCAGTGCAGAGGCTCTTGAATGAGCATAGAGAATACACTTGCCATGATGACTAGTGATCAACGGCTGGTGTCATGCAAGCCTGCATAGCAAAAACTAATTTGTCTTACTGTATTTTTCTTGTTTTCTAGTCAAAGTATCTAAATGTCCTTACAACAAGATACATTTTTATTGTAAGAAATGTTTCTTAAGCATCAAATCAGCATTTCTGAAGGATTATGTGACAGAAGACAATTATTTAAATTGTACTAATATTTCACAATATTACTGTTTTACTGTATTTTTGATTAAATAAATTCCTGGGTGAGCATAAGAGACTTAACAAAATTGTAACGCCCCCAAACATTTGAACGCTAGTGTGTGTGTAAATATATACTTTTGGTAACACTTTACAATAAGGTCCTATTAGTTAATGTTAATGAATGCATTAAATAAAATTAATTTATAATAATATTAATTCATTTGTTATAGTATTTATTGATCTTTGTTATCATTAGTTAATAAAGAAGTGTTTATTGTTAGTTCATGTAAGCTCAGATCCTTTAAAATAATGTTAACGATACAGCTTTTGATTTTAATGTAGTAGCAAATGATGAAATGAACATGAGCTAAGGTTATTAAATGCTTTAGAAATATTTTTCATAGTGTGAACTAATGTAGTTAACAAATGAAACCTTGTTGTAAAGTGTATACGTTAAGCATCTACAGTCAAACAAAAATGTATTCAGACACTTTGAACATTTCATTCATTAATACAGTTTATTCACTATAGTTTAAAAAAAATGGTAATAAAATATGACAAGATCTCAGAGTTAAACTGTGTCGGAAAAAATGTATCTTAATTATGTCAGATAACACTTAAGCAAAACATGGTCGGGTCAAAGTGTCTGAATAATTTTTGGTTCCAAGTTTTTATCAATTTTACTGGTAGTCCACTGTATGAAGAATGTTTGGGTATAATATGTCACAGTTTATTTTGCTATCCTCACTTACGTAAATGAACTATAGTGTCCTGCACCCACTAGTAAAAATATATAAAAAATGTCTGAATAATTTTTGGTTTGACTGTATAAATATTTAGTGAGACTTTTTTTGTGATGCTTAAAAACAAACAAAAGTCTTGTCAGTATGATTTAAAAAAAAAAAAAAAAAAAAAAATTAATCACTGACTGACTGACATGCTGGAGGACATTGGGAACAGTGACTTCATTTAGTTTTCAGAGTTTAATTTATGTATTGTTTGCAGGTGATTTTAAAGATGGATAAACAGGGTAATGGATTGGAGATTGACCAATGTCACCTGGGCCGTTGCAAGTCACTTGGCAACATCTTCACAGAGGAGAAGTTCCGGTACATGTGCATCCTCTCTGGCTGCGACTATCTGCCTTCTTTGTATGGCATCGGTCTGGGAAAGGCATGCAAGCTTCTCAGGATGGCAAATAACCCAGATATTCTGAAGGTGAGAGAATAAAAAAGGTTAGAAATAACATTTAATATATACTAAACTGCCACAGCAAATAGTTAAATATGTGCACATATATTTCTGCTCTATTGATCATATTACTAAAACAGCATATCAGCACAACATCACGTCCCTCTTGCTCTGGTACGATTCCCACGAGACATACTGCGTTCTGTGTTTATGCTCAAATAACCACCTTATAATTTCAAATTTATTTCATATTCATATTCAGCCTATTATCTTAGACACTAGAGATGCACTGGCCATAAATCGGAGCCAGACATTTTTTTGCTTCAAACACACAAACGTTTTTTGTGTTATTTTGGCTGATCTCTGTTCCGGACTTACGCACAAACTCCACTGCAGTCATTTCCCAAAATGTTTCTTGTGCAGAAATATTAGAAAGTCTTTAAACAGGACGTTAACACTGGTCATACACACTGAAGACAGACACAAAGAAGAGAACACAGACATGCCAGCAGAGAAAATAATGTACCAGGCACAGCAAGTTTGCTGTTTGCGATGCCTGAAATATTGGAAGAAAAATATAAATATTGAATTGGGGGATGGGGGTTTATGAATATATCTCTTAAGGGATCTGACTGTCTTCCGAAAAAGTTCCTATGGCATTATCTTTTCTACTTACTTCCATATAATGACTGTTTATAAGCGCAGTGCTGCTTTATAAACAGCATTAACCAAGGAAACACTATATTGCTGCTGTTCCTTAAGTGCCCCCTACTGTCGGAAAGTGAATTTGCATTTTCATTCAGTCTGTCTGCAGTTTTTTTTTGTGCAGGTGTCTTATGTAGCATAATTTCACAAATATAAAGTTGCTTTAAATCTTGAAATTATCTCATTAATATTAGACAAAACAACTGTTCATGCTACATGTGCCGCATCTTTGTTTGGATCATGGTTAAATTCAGTGGTTGCCTCTAATTTCAAATGGCTACAGATATTTTTTTGTTTAAGGCTAGTTTAGCCTGTTATAGAGTAAATAAATAAATAAATTTGCTTATAGCTGCAGTCCGTAAGTTTTGCCTCTTTGTCGCCATCTCTGTTTGAAACCTGTTTGCGGAATTATTTTTACGTGGGTTGTGCCTCAGCACGGCCCCTCAGCGCGGATTAATCTAATGTTTGCTGTCAATCACCATACCGGTGTGGATACTGTACTTCAGAATCACAGATTGTAGTCTTGGAGTATGACCAAAGTAAGAATTTTGACCGGAATTTTCACTTTTGTTCTGACCAACTGAGGAAAAAAAAGAAAAGTGCTGCCAATGGTGATTAAATCTAACGATCGCTTAGCTCGGATCACGTCAAACCTTGCAAATTATTATTACTGTTATACTTTGTTCTCAAATTGTTAATGTTAACAACATCAGCATTGCATGACTATGTGTGTTTAGTGTGTATTAGCGTTACCTGTAGATTTCAATTTCTGTACAGTCTAATCTCTAGCGTTAATTTGTAATAGCATACAATCTGCCATCCAAATGATAAGTTTAATTATTGCAGCTGCTGTGAGAAAAGGCTATAAATGATCCGCCTCACATGCGATGTAGCCTACTAGCTGGGACTCGTTCAGATATGACGCAGAGACAAACTGCGACATGCTCGAATTTCCAGCGGAAACCCACCAGTACCACCCGAATTATAAAACATTAACGTTGTGAATCGGGCTAAGGTAAGGAGATAGTTTTGAATACTGGCTGGTTATGTACTTGCTCAAAAATTGATTTGGGATAATTTTTAACCAAAAAAAGTTACGGACAGCAGCTTTAAAGAAAAAAAAATTGCCAACCAGCATGGGAATTGGCCAATTTGCTTGTTAAAAATATTAGAGGAGAACCTGAACATCCTTTTAATTATGGAAACAAATGCAGAATTATCAAAAACCAGAGAACATATGAGAGTGATTCAGCATAACTAAACAAACTAAATCTGTCATGCAGGTGATAAAAAAGATGGGTCAGTACCTGAAGATGGACATCTCTGTGCCAAATGAGTACATTGAGGGTTTCACAAAAGCCAACAACACATTTCTGTATCAGCTGGTCTTTGACCCCTTGAGGAGGAAGGTGGTTCCTTTGAACCCTTACCCAGATCACATTGACCCTGCTTCTCTCAGCTATGCTGGAACGTATCTTTTATGCTGATCTTACATTTTCACTTAATTAAAAGGAATCAATAAATGACTTTTGCGTTACAGATGCTGAAGCTGTTTTAAACTTTTGTAAATGTGTATGTTTGTGTTACAAAACTCTGTTTGACTGCAAATGTAACTTAACCAATTAAATGCAGTAATGTAGGAGATGAGAGTGGGCTGGAAATGGCTCTTGGGAATCTGGACATTAACACAATGCAAAGGATAGATGATTTCAACCCTGACGCACCTCACATTCAGGTAACCTGGTCATCTGTAATGTGTATTTGCTTGAACTTTTGGTTAATTTCATAGTACAACAGTGTTATTTTAGCTTTATTTATTATATAGTATTATTGTTTATTAATATTTTGAATTAGCTTTTGTGACAGTGTAATTATACATGCAGATACTGAGTAATATTAATTAACAACATGTACTTACTATAGGGTTAGGATTAAGGTTTGTTTTAGGGTTAGTTAGGTGTAATTATGCGTGTTTTCCTGTTATTACTATTACAGTAATTACATGTAAGGTGTAACAAAGACACTGTAATATAAAGTGTTACCTAGCTTTTATTGATTTCATTTTAGCAATTTTAGTACTTAAACTTGAACTTGTTTCAGTTGGGTAACATTTTTAATTTTCGTTTGTTTTTTTTAGGTTTTTCAGCACTTATTTTATTTAGGATTTATTTCACTTATCAAGTTACCTCTCCTCCCTTCCAGCCCTCTAAAGGTGCTCGCAGTAGTACTTGGAATGACAAATGTGACAAAAGTGGCCCGCTGCAGACGAGTATTTGGAGCAGGAACTATGAACCAGGTGGCACCCAGCCACAGAGTCCTACCTCCCCCAAAAGACCCCCTCCCACCCAGGGCAAAGAGAGGGTCATCAGTGTGCGGAGTCTAAAATTACCCCAGAGGACATCACAGGTGAAAAGACCCCATGAAGGTAAGCAGACCTCAGTGCCATGAATACAACTCTCAAGGATGGGACTGATTATATTAATAAAACACCTGGCTGGGCATGTTTATATGTAAACATTTTCTTTTTTTCTCTCTGTAAAGATGCAAGTCTCTCTGTGGACGACCTGTTAGGGCAGTACTCAGCTGGTGTAAAGAGACGCTGTCCTGAAACTCCTCCCGCTGCTGAGCCACTGACCACCCACACTAGTGTTTCTGAGGTGAAGGGCAGCACAGCTGGACAGTCTCGCCCTCGAAATCGCTTTGCAACACTGTTGCAGTGGAGGAACCGATCAGAAGAGGGCGCTGGAGAGCAGGGGACACGCAGCAGGTACAAGAGCATGATGAGAAACTTGTCAAAGGAATGTATACTGTTGCTATCACACATAACTATACAGCTAGACCTGCTATTTTCTCATTACACACACAATCAAGGGTTAAATTGGGCCTGACTGTCATGTAGGACAATGGCATTAAGTATGTAGTACTACATGTGTTGGGAGACCTGATGGTTGTTTCTTCACCTCCAAAATTCCAGTTTAACTGCAGCTAAACAATAATGATATGATTGACATCTCCATCAGGTTCTTCTGTCATGATGAATCCAATAAGGCTGAGACACAGCAAGACTCGCCAAAACAAGATTCACCTCAGCCTGTGGAGTCTCTAGAGATGAGTGCCTCACAATTTGGAGAAGACACACCAGCATTGTGTCAGGACCCTGACTCAGAGAGAGATCAGGCCAAAGATGAGTTGTCCAGCCCACCTGCATCTCCGTCTCGCTCTGCCAGGCCTGCTAGTTTGGGTCTTGGAGTCTTTAGCTGGTCAGGAAGCACCAGAGAACTCAGTAAATCTGCTTCACATCCACCCACTGTCAACACAGACAGACACCGGTCATCCTCCACACCTTCAGGGTTGTCCACCCTGCAGCAGTTTCACAAAAAGAAGGGCAGCTTCTCCTGTGCAGGATCTGGGCTTTCTCTCTCATCCTCTCCTATAGAGGGCACAGATGATGCAGAGAAATCTCCTGGGTCTCCTCCGTCTCAGGACAGTGCATATTTCTCCCAGTCCAGCAGCATCTCTGCTGGTGTGGAGGACTCCCTAGTCACAGAGGACAACTCTGATAAGGTGAGAATTTTTTTTTTTTTTTTTTTTTTTTTTCATTTATATTTGGTATTATATATTTTAAAGGGATATTATTATTCACCCTCATATCATTTCAAACCTGTATGACTTTCTTCTGTGGAGCTTGAAGGATATTTTGAGAAATGTCTCTACTTTTTTATTCTTCAGTGTTAATGATAACTAAAACAGTTTGGTTTCCAGCATTTTTTAAATGTCTTCTTTTATATTCCACAGAAGAAATATTGTAAATGTAAATGATTGCAGATTTTTAGGTGAACTATCCCTTTAATGTGCTCACTAAAATGTGTATTAATTAGAATTGTGATATCTGGAAACTTCATAGAAATGAGTGAAGTCAGAAAATTATAAAAAGTCATGGACATTTCTATAGTGAATAATCTTTTTTTGAACTTTTGCGCTGTTCTAATTAAATATGGATAGTGTTGTCAGAAGTACCGGTACTTCGGTACCAAGTCGGTAGTGAAATTTTGAAAATGTGACGATACCAGCATTTCTGTATCGGGAGTACCGAGTATCCGGGTATATTTGGTACCCACTGATAGGGCTGTGCCAGTATTTACGTGAAAATGACACGAGTGAAGCACAGAGCTTTGTTTATAGAAGAAATAGGCTAATAGGTTAGCATTTAAATGTGACATTGCAGCCATGGAATCATTTTGGTTCATTTAAGCTTTGTCGGCTTCGTATTCTGTTTTGCAAATCGCGATCTGGTCACCCGATTATCAGAGAATTTAACAATATTCCATTAGTTATTCCACTGAACATGGAATCTGTTTCTTTTCCCAAATCTTCACTCACGCAGGGGATTATAAACGTTTCTTCCTTTGGTTCGCTTTTAATTAGGCCTATTATATTCGCATTCTTTACTGTGGTAAAGTAGAAAAAACACCGTAGGACAGAAACCTATTTGCTTGCACGTCAATTTCTACTTAACACAGTTTGTGCTTGTTATTAGACTTTATAAGGCGCGTCAAGTTTATTTGTATGGCACGTTTTACACACGCTGGTTTTTTTTTTTTTTTTTTGGGTTTTTTTTTTTAAAGTTTCGTTTCCTCTGGCAGCGCAAAATCAAACATAGCCTGTCTGAAGATAAACATAGAATGTCTGAAGATAAAACTAGCTCTTCAGACCTTTTACAACAAGTGTTAGTTGCTTGTAACATCAGGAGATAACATGAAGACAGTCTCTTTCCTGCTCATGTCCCACCTCCCTCTCAAAGCGCAGAGCGGTAGGCTATATGACGCATCTTTGTGTGGAAATAAAAAACGAATGTTTTTTAGAATACTTCACTTTCTTATTATTTAGGTTACCATTATTTACTAATATTTATTTCATAGTTTTACAGGCTGTAGTGTGTCGTTTCACTGAAGGAAGAACTAAAATAAACACGCACGTCTGTTTCAAAATGGATGTTTGAGCATTTATTTAGGCCTATTTATTTTTTTTATATTTCAAAATTTATTTTATTGAGGTATATATATATACACACACAAACATACACACACTCCAAATATTTATATGTATGATTGATTACCATCATATTTAATATGTTTTTAAAAATAGGCTAGTTAAATAAAATAGTAAAATAGTTCCAACAGATTTTCCTGTGGTACCGAGATTGGTACCGGGAACCGTACATTTTTACTGGTATTGGTACCGACTACTGGAACTTTGGTACTGTGACAACACTATAGGGATGTATGATATACTTTATGTAAGTTGATATTGGATATTTAATTGTGCATGCTCATTTGCTCACTTGACGCTAACTTAGTTATATAGTTCTTCAAAAACCACAAATTAAATTTAAGTGTATCTTTAGCACATCTCATAATGAATATTCATTTTTATTCTGTACATTGTTGTGATGCCTAAATCCACTTTATTGATTTTAATAATAATCCATTATTGATTTTTATTATTTGTAATTTAATTAGACATAATAGTGTATAATTTTATTATCTGTCATTTATTAGTTATCAGCCGTAACATGTAAATAATTAATTTATCCGTATTAATCAAAAATTCCTAATATCTTGGCACCCCAACACTGTCATGGTCCCTTTTGCCTTAGGTCAGTAAGCGACGCCCTTGCAACCACCCACAACACCCCCTAGGTTTAGCATGGGCAAACCCCACTCACATTTTCCCTAGAAAATATGATTCTCTCTTTTCTTTTTTTATTCCCTTTGAAGGAAAAGGAGAGAGATTCAGATGTCTCCAACAGCCCTAGCAGTTCTCCCACAGACAAGCTGAAACCTGCTCTGAACAGAACAAAGGCACGTCCGTCTAATCATGACCCAAAACCACAGAGTCTGCATTTCCATTTCCTGACACCTTACGTACAATATAATGGAGAAAAAAACTTTAAACATTGATACAATTTTCCCCACCTCCAACTTCAGTCTTACTTCCTACACCTTTGTTCTAGGTCTCAGGTTTGTCCCGGAAACGTCCTTGTGGGCAGGGTAAAAACTATAAAATTGAGACCTCTGCTCCTGCCAGGCCCAGCGGTCTCAGAAAGAAACTGAGTGGGAAAAAAAATCCTGTCAACAATGAGAACAGTCCAGGCCTGCAGGCCACCATCAGCAGCCTCTGGGGGGCCTTCAGCTTCAAGAAGTAAGTTAGCCTGTGTGTAAGTATGTGTTTATGTAAATAAATGATTCAGTATGGCAGAAGACAAGCCCTCGCACTTTCCAATTAATCTTTTACTGTTTATTCATGGCTGTCAGTACTAGCTGCGACCAGCAGAGGCAGCGGGATAAACATGTTAACACAAAGAGACAAAACTAATGGGAGCGGTGCGATTACCTAGATGATATGTGAACAACAGAGGTGTAACTGATTGCTTGGGTAAATTGGGAGTCATTGTTGTAGTTTAGAGAAGGGTGGTGTCTTTTCACTCTGAAAAGTAATATATTCCCATTATGCAATGTTGAGACCTGAGATGAATAATGACCTGAGTCACGCTTGAGGGGGAGGGACTCATCAACATATGAATTAAACATGGTCAATTTAAGGGCTTTAGTGAAACTAGAGAAATATGCTGCTTCTCTCTCCTACTTTTTGACATTTGAAAAGTAGTTAAGACTTATGTTTATATTTTAAAGTCACATGATAGCTTTACCTGGGAACAGACTGAAATATAACACGTTAACTTTCTGATGTGGCAGCATGCTTTGATATGAATGTAATTATATGTCTGTGCATGTGTTTATTTAAGGGACAATCCAAAGTTAAGTGCATGCAAGAAAGGAGAACCGATGTCACCAGTCAGGGAGAATGTGATGACTGAAACCACTGAAGCAGATAAAGAGATTCTCATCATTGCAGAATGATGTCATCTTTTCAATCATTATTTCTCTTAAGAGTAACAGCCAGTCTTTTAAACATACTGTGTATGTTTATGCTTTTTTTTATGATAAATAAAATACAAATTTTAGTGTAATTATGAATTTTGTTTTATTTCAAGTCAATAAAGACATGATTCTTTACCTTGATCATGTTTGCTTTCTGAAATGTACTAATTCAGTTGAACTATCAACCTGCCTGTGCTTACAATCGAATGCAAGCTCATTCAGATCTGTCACAATACAGAAAGAATTGATCCGTCACTACTTCTTGTGACTTTATTTAGCTTATAGCTATGCTTTGGGATTTTGGATCCCATCCAATTTATGTAAATTAATTACCATTTAGATGTAAATATGACGTCCCCTTGTTTTGAACTGTAAATTAAATTGAGTTTTTTTTCTAATGTCTCACTTTGAATATATGAGTGTGTAACTATAACTCTATACGACCTGCCTCTATCCCATGACAGTTTTCCAGCATCCCTCCACCACCCCAACTCCCCTCTCATAAATATTTCCTGTCCCAGCCAGGGATGGTGGAGTACTCTGGGTTCGGACCAAATTCTGAGCTTGGAGCCCTCTCCTTGAACAGCATGCCAAATATGCATACTTTTTCTATATCCGATTATACTGTATGTAAGGGTGAACTTGTGAATTAAAGGAAATATTTATGCTTGCGCTGCAGCAATGCGTATATGTGCAACGTGAAACAAGTTACTGTTTAGGAATTGGAGTTTACCTGAATTCCATCTAAATGAATAATTTAGCATATTTGTATTATGCGTGGGTTGAACAGTATTTAGGCTGGTTCAGGAATGTAGTGTAGAAGTGAACAAATGCCTCAGGTACAATGCTAGACCTCACACCTCAATCCTTCTTTGGGATAGGACATCAGAGAAAGCATCACAAAGACACTTTACATTATCAGGTCAGTTTCACAAATAATGCATGTGCTCATTGAAAAACTCTTGTCTTATCAGAAGAATCTTGGCGCTGTTGAATACGACTAGTTCTCTGGCACTCAAATTCTTTGAGTGTTTCTAATTCAACTAATTCACTCACACGTCAGGTTATGAACATGTAAAATGCCTCCAGGAGGACCTCCCCACAACTGTGAAGAAATAAGAAATATTACATCAACTCCTTAAAAAATGCTGGGACATGTTAAACACAACATATCCATAGGGCTTTGCAACTGTTAGAATGTTCTTAAGAAAACAACCACCAAAAAGAAAGTATTTATGTAGCATATGCTTCATAAAGCAACCTCCATTGTTACATGAACAATCCCCCTGGAGCAAACCGGTTTGCTTGTTGGCCTCATTCAAGCACAGGCCTCATACACTAAGAAATGTGTAGAAAGTTTTTTTTTTTTTTTTTTTTATGCTTCATATACTTCGGAGCATAATGAATCAGCGTGTCGAATCATGATTCAGATTGCTTGTCAAACCGCCAAACTGCTGAAATCACGTGACTTTGGCGCTCCGAACCGCTGATTCGACACGCTGATTCATTATGCTCCGAAGCTTCCTGAAGCAGTGTTTTGAAATCGGCCATCACTATATAAGTCGTTATTTTGTTTTTTTTTTGGCGCACCAAAATATTCTCGTCGCTTTATAATATTAATATTGAACCACTGTACTTACATGAACTGATTTAAATATGTTTTTAGTACCTTTATGGATCTTGAGAGAGGAAATGTCATTGCTCCCTATGCAGGCCTCACGGAGCCATCGGATTTCAACAAAAACATCTCAATTTGCGTTCCGAAGATTAACTTTCGGGTCACCCTTTTCTTACGGGTGTGGAATGACGAGGGTGAGTAATAAATGACAGAATTTTCATCTTTGGGTGAACTAACCCTTTAAGTCGCAAATTTTAGGACTTGAGACTTGCTTGACAAATATTAATAAATGACTTGACTTTGACTTGACATATGACTTGAGACTTGACTCGGACTTAAGTTAAATGACTCGAAATAACTTGTCTATTGTTTATATCTGTTTTTGAACGCGCCGCAACCTAACCACGTGACGCAGCAGGAAAGCAGAGCGAGCATGAACAGTCGTGAGTGAACGACTTTTTTTTTTAGTCTATGGGCGCAACGCCAAGAATAATTAAGTAAAAAAAATAACGTTTTGGACATGTTAAGAGTTGACTTTGAATTGGTTTTTGCGTTCATTAAACAGAAAATTTGGTTAAAATCAGTGCTGTCAAGGTCAACGCGTTAACACATGCGATTAATTTTTTCCAGTTTAACGAGTTAAAAATATTTTACCCAATTAACGCAGCATCCGTTTTTTTCTGTCATCCTTTGGCTAGCATTACAATATATGATCACGCTCTTATTCATACTAATGCTTTTAAACCATTTAAGCACGCCAAAAGAGAAAAAGAGAACGCGCTGTCTGTGAATGTCCTGTCACACACATGACGCACATAAAAAAAAAAAAAGCGCGCCAAAATGTCACGCTTGAACGAACAATAATGAACATGTGTATGCATGTCTAATAATAGGTCTTCAGTGTTAGACTTTGAGTGAAAAGTCTATGGATGGGGGATGCACATACATATATTGTATTCACATACACACACACACAAAGAAAAAAAATATATACAGACTTGCAAGCACAACCATGCACATGCAAAAAAACATTTTTCACTCATACACACGCACACACATTCACTCACAAATATTAATGAATCACACACACAAAAAGAAAAAATCAAATTTGCAAACACAACCATGCACATGCAAACAATACACTTTTCATTCATACACATGAACACACATTAATTTAATTATGTTTTATTCTGGGATTTTTATTGTATTGAAAGCTCAGCTGTATGTGGACACGTTTTGAGTAGAAACGCATATTGCAATTTTTTTGTTGCAAATACAACTCCCATAGTCCATAACTACTGTAGTTTTAACTTATTTTAATATAAATTCAGTTAAATCATCAAACATTTGTATGACTTGCCAGTGACTTGCTTGACCCATGCTACGACTTGACTTGAATTGCTTGACATAAAGCAGGGACTTTACTTGACTTGCTTGATTCTCACAAGAATTGACTTGGACTTGCTTGAGACTTGAATGTTATGACTTGAGAATTACTTGTGACTTGCACATGTGTGACTTTCTCCTGCCTCTGGCAAAATGTCTGCCGTCGCATCATCCAGTGTCAATTGTGCAAGAATTGTGAAAATATTTCATTTTGTGCATTTAGGATTAATAAAAATGCTAGTTATTAGAGAGACAAAATCATCCATTTATTCCAAAATATTTAATGTGACATTTATAATGCTGCTAAACACAATACATCATTTTAAATGTAGTGGAAATGACAATGGTGGGAATTTTTATCACTTTTTATTACTTTAAATAAACAAATAAAACATACTAAAACAACATCATTCTCCGGTGAGATACAATTTAAATAAGTTAAACCACTGAGCTCTTAGTTGAAGAAACACAGTTATAGTTCATAGTCCACCTGGAGCAACTTTGCCTTGCTCTCTAGTTCTACAAGGTTTGAAAATGCCCTTAAAGGGTTAATTCACCCAAAAATGAAAATAATGTTATTTATTACTCACCCTCATGCCGTTCCACACCCATAAGACCTTCATTAATCTTCGGAACACAAATTAAGATATTTTGTTGAAATCCGATGGCTCAGTGAGGCCTCCATAGCCAGCAATGACATTTCCTCTCTTAAGATCCATTAATGTACTAAAAACATATTTAAATCAGTTCATGTGAGTACAGTGGTTCAATATTAATATTATAAAGCGACAAGAATATTTTTGGTGCGCCAAATAAACGACTTATATAGTGATGGCCGATTTCAAAACACTGCTTCAGGAAGCTTCGGAGCGTTATGAATCAGCGTGTCGAATCATGATTCGGATCGCGTGTCAAACCGCCAAACTGCTGAAATCACATGACTTTGGTGCTCCGAACCGCTGATTAGACACGCTGATTCATAACGCTCCGAAGCTTCCTGACGCAGTGTTTTGAAATCGGCCATCACTATATAAGTCGTTATTTTGTTTTTTTGGCACACCAAATAATTAATATTAATATTGAACCACTGTACGCATATGAACTGATTTAAATATGTTTTTAGTACATTAATGGATCTTGAGAGAGGAAATGTCATTGCTGGCTATGGAGGCCTCATGAGCCATTGGATTTAATCAAAAATATCTTAATTTGTGTTCCGAAGATTAACGAAGGTCTTACGGGTGTGGTACGCCATGAGGGTGAGTAATTAACATTATTTTCATTTTTGGGTGAACTAACCCTTTAAGAGACACTGCTACCACCACTCCACCATTCGCACGTCCTGTCCACTGGATATCTGTTAAAATGATGATCTTTTCACAGTTCTCTTTGGTCTTAGTTGTGCAGTTACATTGAGTTTCAAATACCTGCATGAGAATGTGGAGTGGTGGCATTCCGCTGAAGTGTGCTCACAATGCTCAATCGCTGCCACACCTAGTTTACAAGGATATACAGTGCCAGAAACACTGACTCAATGGCCATGCATGTTACTTGGACAGACTCGGAACCAACAGGAATGTCAGACATGTCTGAAACGAAGTAGTTTGGGATATACATTCATTGATTAAACCCTCAGTTTGTCCCTAGAATACCGCTACAAGAAGATGAAAGCACTATCCACACAGATGGTATATGAACACTCTGAAATGCATGTACTCTATGAAGCAATGATACAATTACATTTAGGCTACAATCAGGTACACAGAAACATCTTATCTCAAAGCCATCTTGAACAAGTTAATCTCCATCTACATCAGAGGAAGTGCAGCAGGCTGTACGTGATTCTGAATTTGACACTGACCCCTGTGCTGTCACTGTCTGAGTGGAGATGTGCGTCTCTTTGGTAGAACAAAGATTTCTTTAGAGCTTGTATAATTTATGCTGTCACCATATACAGACTTTGTATTATTTTTACAGTGAGTCATAATTTGGTTTAGACAGTCAGAGACTGACTATGGACACTAGGGCCTTTAAAATAAACTGCTTAAACACTTACCTCACCCCTAGTGCTATTCTTCCGGGCTTTTCTCCACCACCCCCATACCACCTCTATTTCTGATCACTTCTAGTATTACTCTAATGTTCAAGCAATAGTTCACCCCAAAAAAATGAAAATTCTGTCATCATTACTCACCCTCAAGTTGTTCCAAACCTGTATGAATTTCTAGGCCTATTCTTCTGTAAGAAGCCCAGAAGGATATTTCAAGGATAGCAAGCCAGTCGTGTTTACCTTTATCCCACTTGAGGATTATATGAAATTTGTGTTTCTGGGAGACATTTTTTTATTTGTTGACAAAATAATCATATTTTGCATATCACACATGTAGCCTGTTAAATGCAGCAGCCATTTTGTTTTTCTGCCATTGGTAGCTAAAGGACCTGCTTAAATTGGGGGAAATTATGTAAAAATTCCTTCTTCTTTTTTTTTTACAATTTGTGTGATGTGCTTTGACATATCATTAATGTGACTTAAAATATAAGCCTATTTGCTGAATAATATAATAAAAAACTATAAAACTGACCAGAGCCTGTCACGTTGTTGAGCTCATAACTGGTAAAATGTGGAAAGAAGACCTTCAGCATGAAGGCTGACTTTCATATTGCCTGATTTTATAAATGTTTCGGCACTTTATTTTACAGTACTGTTCCACATGTACATACTATGTACTTATTATAGTGATTACAATAA
Organism: Ctenopharyngodon idella; assembly: GCF_019924925.1. Taxonomy (NCBI): domain Eukaryota; kingdom Metazoa; phylum Chordata; class Actinopteri; order Cypriniformes; family Xenocyprididae; genus Ctenopharyngodon; species Ctenopharyngodon idella. The sequence continues at coordinate 6,627,285 of NC_067236.1, forward strand.
CTGTGCAATAACTAGGTACTTACCCTAAACTTACCCTTAAACCTAACCTTAACCAATGTAGTTGCCTTATAGTACCAGTACTTTAGGTATGAATGCTGCAAGTGCACCTACTGTAAAATAAAGTGCAATATATTTTAAAATATATTGCAATAATTTAAATATCTGACACCATTGACAAAAAGTTGTGAAACAGTTATGAAACATTATAAAAGACTTCAAATTTGAATTTTCAGCACATAGTAATGTGTATTCAAAAATGTTTATATTTTTGTCTTTCTTAAGTTTAATATATTTTTTAATGATATGATGTATTAAATTATGGTCTGAGGGTCAGAACTTTTTGTAAATAGGATAAACAGTTTGTTACTTAGACATTAGCTTGTGTGCCATGAACTATTCATGGCTTTTCATCTTGATTGTTAGTGTTTCTGCCAGTATGTTGTTAGTGTTTAGGCAAGTATGTCACAACCGGATCAGTGGTATCTGAAACATTCAGTACTGTGCTGATGGTGGTGTGTGCAATGACAAAAATGTGTTTTTCACAATTCAAACTAAGAGTTGCCCAACCACATTTTGTATCACCACATAGTACTACAGCGAAAGAAACCAACAAATAACCTAAAAAATTCAACTCTCGACTTGGACCAAACTGAGTAAAATGCACTTTTTGTGCTCCTTTAGATTGCCATTGGCTGACTTTGCCGTATTCAGACACCTGTTTGAAGCATGAAGCAACATTCATTCCTGTGTTTTTGCTTCCATTACTATGAGGTTCTTCCTTAATTAATGGCGAGGCCTTAACACGTTTACCGCTTGAGGAGAGCTTTTGTTTCCCGGTTTCTGGTGACTGTATTTCATTACAGAGATACAATGCAGGAGGCAAGTTCATACCTGATGCCCAGACGCTAAGACTTGGATGTAACTCGAATAAATAAAAGTCAAAGACTTAACTCCAAAGTCCTCCCTTAAGGCGAACGTACCGCTCTTGCCACAACATGTGCACAAGCTCAATGCCACAGTCAACCTTCATTAGCTTACGCTAAGCACACAAGGTGCTTTCCTCTCTTAAGCACTTTCTTTTGAGGTTCGGTAATACATCTGTGGCTGTTCATGACAGTGCAGTCAAGAAGAGCTTTGCTGAGTACACAGTGAAAATGGGTAAAATTAAGGTCATACATGGGTGATTCTTCAGTTAGATGCATTTTTGACTTGAAATCTTGAAAAATGAAACTTCTGCAACCATGTGTGGAATTTTAATAGTGTGATGATAATGTCATTTTTATTTTTTGAAAAAAAGGTTGGATAAGCCTTTGACGAACTTGTTAGAAAGTCCATAAACTTTCTAAAAAAAAACTAAAAAAAAAACTATTAAATCAGTTTGGTAATGGCACAATCTACTCTCTGATCATGATGTAAAAAATCTTAAAATGAATGACATTTCTAATTTTCATACTATCACTCGCTCAAGCAAAAATGTTCTTCCATGTCCCTTTTCATTTCTTTCATAAAAAAAGAAATGTGAAAGTGAGGATTGGCAAGGCCAGGATAGCTTTTCTCCAACTAAAGAATATCTGGAGCTCAAGAGACAAGAGAAAAACAAAAATCAGGGTGTTTAACACAAACAAGAAGTCAGTTCTACTCTATGGCTCTGAAACATGGAGGACCACTGTAACCACCACCAAAAAGATACATTTATCAACATAATCTGCGGTGCATTCTCCAGATCAGATGGCCCGATACCATCAGCGACCAGGAACTCTGGCAGCGCACAAGCCAAAAACCAGCAGACAAAGAGATCATCCAACGTTGCTGGAGATGGTTAGCCCTTTCAAGCGCGAGTTTAAAATATTCTAACTGACCCCCCAGAGTGAGTTTTTTTAAGGCGACCGTTATTTTAGAAAGTTTGCCCTTATTGTTTCCATGGCGACGCATCTTGCGTGTCACGAGCGCTGAAATATATGCAAGTAAGTGGCTGGTGAACTGGAAGAATAATAGAGTAAACTTTATAGTTACTTAGGCCCATTATGTGTGTCTGATATAAATAAACGTCGGCAAATTATATTTGAATGGATTGTTATTACTGCTTCCACTGATGTCTGACATCAGTGTGTATTTTATAAACTCTAAATGTATTGTTTTAATGGTGCTTATGCGTATTTAAATGTCTGAAACCTTAAAAGAAGCATTATGTGGCTGAAAACACTGCATAGCTTTGGTATATGACAAGAGCTGCTCGCGTCTGTCTCACAGCCAAAGCGCGAAAGCACAGTTTGAATCTGGCAGTTATGTGACGTCGCTGAACGTTCAAAACCCATATGTGGGACCGTACGCCCAGGGGCACAGAAATAAAAATCCCATATGTGGGACCGTACCGCTCAAAGGGTTAGGACACATTCTCCATAAACCGGCTTCCAACATCACCAGGCAAGCCTTGACATGGAACCCCCAAGGGAAAGGAAAGAGAGGCCGACCTCGAAACAGTTGGCACCGAGACCTGGACGCCGATGTCAAGAGTACAGGCCGGACTTGGGGACAGCTGGAGAGACTGGCCCAGGACTAGGATGCCTGGAGAACCCTTGTCTACGGCCTATAGGCGTAAGTAAGTAAGCATGACAACGCTTGCTGCTGCCAGTACATACACAACATGCTGCTGTGAGCAAGTAAGACTTGCTGCTGCAGTACAATATAGCGTACATTAAATTATCCATAGCAGATC
>NC_067236.1:6935000-7087500 GCF_019924925.1 Ctenopharyngodon idella
TGTATGCTAACACAATGCCAAGGAGAAGACATCAGCAATGATCTTATAGAAGCAATTGTTGCTGCCATCAATCTGGGAACAGTTACAAGGCCATTTCAAAACAATTTGAAGTCCATCATTTACAGTGAGGAAGATTATTCACAAGTGGAAAACATTCAAAACAGACACCAATCTTCTCATGAGTGGACGTCCCAGCAAATTCACCCCAAGATCAGACTGTGTAATGCTCAGAGAAATTGCAGGCAGCCCAAGAACTACACCTCAGACTCTACAGGCCTCAGTTAACAAGTTAAATGATAAAGTTCAAAACAGTACAAAAACATGGGCGAACGGCTTAGTTTTGCAAAGTTGCTTCTGAACAAACCACAAGAATTCTGAAACGAAGTCCTTTGGACAAATGAGACCAAACTGCCTAAGATGAGTGACAGCTTTTTTTGCCAAATCCTGCTTACAGTATGTAATTAACAGTGGTTTGTGAAGGTAGATGCTTTATTAACAAATAATTTATCAGTAATGTTTATGTTGGGATGTGTAGGTTGTGCGGTGACAAGTACTGTAACTTGAAACTATTTCAAGGAAATGTATTTAAATGTATTTTAAACGGGAAGTGCATTTCCTTAGACTTTCCCTGGAGTTAGTTCACCCTCCGCCTATGATCAGAAAATTCATATTTAACACATTACTGTACAAATTACTCTCTCCAAAAAGTATTTAATTATTACTAATTTCTAAGTCCTATATCAACCTCGACGAGTTAATAAATGATAAAAGGATAGACACGACATGGCTCTTTTAATTCTTTAAAATAAATAATATAAAACTACATAAATTATTCTGGTCACACTTTAGATTAGGGTCCAATTCTCACTATTAACTAACTATTAACTACAACTTTTGCCTCAATAAACTCCTAATCACTGCTTATTAATAGTTAGTAAAGTAGTTGTTAAGTTTAAGTATTGGGTAGGAATTGGGTATAGGATTAAGGATGTAGAATAAGGTCATGCAGAATAAGGCATTAATATGTGCTTTTTAAGTACTAATAAACAGCCAATATCCCATTAATATTCATGCTAATAACCAACTAGTTAATAGTGAGTTAATTGGACACTAAAGTGTTACCATTATTCTTATTAACTCACCAAAGTATTTAAAGTGAGAAGGATACATAAAAACCTGTATTTTAACATTAGACTTTAAATTTACTATAATCCATATTATAATTGTTCTATAGTCTCTACACAGTATTTAGTTCAATTACATCAGAAGTAAATGTAATTAAATTACAGAAAAAATAAGAGTAATCCCTTACTTTACTTTTTCAAGGGAAAAGTAATTAAATTACAGTAACTAATTACTTAGTAACTTGTTACACCCAACACTGGCTATATTTATAAATGACTATCACTCGAAGACCCGGCGCCTTTAACTATTTTAATAGTGAGTGTACACTCAAAGTCTTTGTTACACATCAATATGCTACAGACGTACATATTTTATTGCTATTTGGTATGTATTGTTTTTATCATTGTGTTGTCGGTGTCACGGAGACACAGCCAGCGCCCACCAACACCCAAGCATCGTCACCAGATCTCTACACTCCGCCCACTCATTCTCTCTCCCCCTGGAATACTAATCACGAGCACCTGCACCTCATCATCACGGACACTATATAGTCTCACGTTTCCTTCAGTTCATTGTCTGGTCTCGTCATACATACCTGGACTCCTTACCTGTGACTTACCTGTATTCCTGTCGATTCCTTCTTGTCACTTGTGTCCTGTTCTCCATGTTCTCCATCCATTCCTGCAAAGACATTCCAAGTTACTCTCCAGCGAAGTGTCTGTTCGTTTGTGCTTGCATCTCTACTCACCATATCATCTGCTGTTACCTGTGTTCGTGTCTCTGTCAATAAACATCTGACATCTTACCTCTCTGTCTCCGTCTGAGTCTGACAGTCGGAGGAAATGAAAAGCTTTTGTGCCTCGTGTTTACAAAGTATATAGGCATAATGTAAAAGTGTTTGGTGTAGTTTGTGGGATGGACTTTCTTGTTTAACACGGGATGTTACAATTTTGGTGAAATTCTGTTTCTCGGATCATAAAAATGTGTGCCCCCCCTATGAAAACAAAATCCCAGGACTTACAACCGTATTCTGCTGCTGTGTGAATGTGGCCTAAGTTATGAAAAAAAAAAAAAAAAGTTTTCCAGTAACGTTAATAGACCTTCGTTCAGAGTTATCTGGTCTTTAAAAAAAATATTCTCAAAATGCACAAAAATGTTATTTATACCTACATCTGTCACAGACCCGCCAGGCTCCACTGTCAGCCAATCACAGCGCACTTCCTCACCAGAGTACTAATCACACATACCTATACCTGTTCCCCATCAGCACTGCATCACAGCAGATACTTAAGCACACCACTCACCTCAGTCAGTTGTCCGGTCTCGTTCATACGAAGGACTCTTCATGTTGATCTCCAAGACTTCTAAGATACTTACCTGTTCTACTCCAGCGTGTTTTTTCCAGTCTCCGTGCTTCGTCGTCTGTGTGTGAGTTTACCCACCTTCATCGTGTGTTCATCCTGTCTACAGCCATCCATCCATCCACGATCTGCAAACCTATAAGACAAAGGACTCTATCAGTGTTCAGTTATCATTCCACTAAGACTCCATCTTCTACCCACTTACCTGCATTACTGTGTTTACCGTGCTGTTCTCCAATAAACTATCATTTGCTTCCATATCTGTGTCTCCTGCCCTTCTGTCCGTAACAACATCTTTCATGTAAGGATTTTTTTTCTGAAATGGTTTGGTTGGATGTTTGTGTAACATTGTGCTCCTTGTTTCAGAATATTCAGATAACATTCATAAGTAACATTCCCATAATTTTTGCAAAATGATAAAATGGAATGTTTCCTTAATGTTCACATAACCAAGAAAAAATGTTTAAAACTTTTTTAAAAAACAAAAAAAAAAAAAAAAACAATGTGAACTAAATGTGAATGTTAGCAAAACGATCATAGAACATATTTTTTGTTACCTGGGTATCTTTTACAGAAATTCACATTTTTTCCACTAAATAGGGTTATCATCTCTTATATATCAGGTTTACTGACAATGGCACCATCTGGCCATCTAAGTCTTGAAAAACAGTATCATCCAGCAGTGCCATTTATGTGCATTCAAAAGTAAACAACATTGTTTACCGGTAAAGTAACTTAAAAATTAATGTGCTGTTTGGCTTATGCTACGCTCAGTTAATTCACATCAATCATTATCATTACATTTAGGCCTTGAACAGTCTGGAACCTGCTTATGTTTGATCCAAAAGTTCCAGGCTACACACTAGGCTACATAAAGAACCAGGGGGATGTAAACTTTTGAACAGGATAACTGGTGTAAATTTTTATTATTTTGTTCTGAAGGGCAGTACTAAATAATTTTGAACAAAATAAGAACAATTTACACTGATCATCCTGCTCAAAAGTTTACATCTCCCTGGCATCAATGAATGATATAAAGAGTTTACTTTCATTATCTGTGATGAATGAGTCTTACCACAGCAGCAATGTCTAGCTGGTACACTTTACCATGTCCTTGTTTTAAGATTGTGACATTAGCCAAAAGCACTGCGACACTCAGATAAAAGAATACGGCAATGGCAAGATATCCAACATCCTATAGAGTGCAGAAGACAGAAGTAAGAACATATGTCATGTTCAGAGCTTTATTATTAATTGCCCTTAATAAACTATTAAAATATCTGGGTCTACATTTGAATTAATGTTGGTCTGAGAAACCAAACTTTGAACAAAAAAGTTCTGTGGTGGTACCGGATGATAATATTGTGGTACTTCAGAGAATTCAATATTATTATCATAATTGTCTTCAAAAAACATGAAATTATGTTTCTTACCAAGCCAGGCCAGATGCTGCTTTGGTTTATGCCAGTAATAAATATGAAGAACCAAAGAGTGGTGATAAGGAAGCAGAAAAGGGACACAAACATGACCCAGCCCAGAGGATTTCCTGGGACCAGATGGGTGGAGGCCACCAGGGTCCACACCAATCCACCAAACACCTGGAACAAACAAACAAACACACAGTAAACCTGAACACAAAGTCACTCATATAAAAACATATACATTTATATAAGACTACAAACACAGTAATTTATTAATCATTTCAGTCATATTGCCCTTGCCATATGCAAGAGACTGTCCATGAATCTTCTTAGTGATGATTTGTCTGGGTTAGGTCACCAGGTCTTTCTCCAACCCTTACAGGGTTTGGGATTTTCACACACATACATTCACACTCATACTGCATGTTTTTGGATTGTGGGCGAAACTGAAGCACCCATAGGAAACCCACACTGAGACGGGAGAACATGCAAACTCCACACAGAAAGGACTCCTGGATCAGCCGGGGCTCAAACCGGGGACCTTCTTGCTGTGAGACAACAGCGCTACTGAGCTAAACTAAACATCTCAGAAAAAAAAGTTCCATGAACAATGTATAAATAACATTTTTGTGCTAAGATTTTAAGAACATTATTAAAGACCAGACAAGTTTAAATGAACATTCAATTAACATTACTAGAAGATTGTTCATGACTCAGAGAATCTTGCCAGAACATTTGCCTTCTGAGAACATTTACTGTTTGTTGGATACATTAAAGGGATTGACATTTTATATAGCAGTATTTTATAACAGATGTGAATCTCAAACTGTCCCATTCACACAGCAGCTTGCACACAGTATTGGAGTCGATTAAATTCCAGTGTCTCTGCCCTCATCATCCGGCTTAGGTAGGATACTTCTGTGATTCCTGCTGCATTTTAACTAATTCAATAGGTGTGGCAGGAATTTCTTATGAAGTGATGCCACCTAATAGCTCCAAAATAAAGCACCCAGAGCTTTTCACTTTGTATTTTCATGGTTCTCAAGAATGAGGGATTGTCATGTTACCCGTCCGTATTGGCATCCATCTAATTCAGCCTCAACCAAATGGAAGATCATTTGTACCAAAATACCATAGAATAGCATTTTATTGGATACATGGCTTCTAACATCAACAACAAAATATATGTTTAGAGTTTTCTCCTCCCATTTAAAAGTTTATATGCCTGTTAATTTTGCAAGGCATAGGTTAACTGAATTTTATTATTTGCATTTAACATTGTTTTTCCCTGCCATGCACCAATAGACCTGAAAAGGCCTGTAATAAAGCACAATGAGCTCTATAAACAGACAAATTATCTTGTGAATGAAACCTGCAGTCAGAAAGCATTTCACTGTAATTTATTTCACTAGAATTAATTTCTTTCTCAGTTTTAAAAACTTATTATGTGTCCTATAATACAACTGGATAGGTTTAGTGCTATAGTGACACTGAGGTTTAGCCTTGACACAAATCCTTATAGCTATTCGTTTAAGCAACTGTCAAAAACACAATAAATGCCATGTTTCATAGTAGCTACATGTATATTTAAAAAAAAAAAAAAAAATTATATATATATATATAAAACTGTCACAAGGTGTGTCATAAAATAAAGGTTGATTAGCCAAGTTAATCCAAAACGTTTATAGGAAATAACTGCCTTGACTCATCTGACACATGAAATTAACTGAAATAAAGTAGCAGTTTCTCCATGAACCATTTAATCTGATTGTTAAATAGAGAATATGTCTATCTCCTCCAATGTCCCAGACTCTTCTTACACTCTTCCTTTAACCCTGAGCTCTATTCAGTTGCTCATCCAAACTTTGAGACCACCAGGATGAAATAAATTAGGTTGTGGATCATTAAGGTAGTAAAGGAATGTATGATTTGATCATACTGGTTGCATACTTGCAAACTCTGGAATGAAGAGAATATCAGGCACAGTGGTGAAAATCTTAGTGCCACTGGGCATCACGCGCACTGAAGAAGCCATTGTGTATGTGTGTGGTACCAAAGACTGAAAGGGATGAACTGAGACTTCTTAAACTGTTTCCTTATCCACACTGTCCCGCCTTATCCTGTTTTCTGCAATATTTGCACTTCTCATTATTCAAATATGAGTTCTGTAGAACACTTTGTGTGTTGAGAAAAACTGGTCAGATTAGATTTCACACTCAGAAAAAAAATTGTACAAAAGCTGTCACTGGGACGTTACCCTTTAAAAAGCTTCTAATATGTACCATTTAAGTACTAATATGTACACTTTTGGTATCAATATACATACCTCTGTGGTATAATATGCACTCTTTAGTTACAAAGGTGTACCTTTTGAAATTGTACTGCCCCAGTGACAGCTTTTGTACCTTTTTTCTGAGAGTGCAGGAAAAGAAACGTTTTCTCCAAACTCAATGTTTTAACAATGAACTACAAAAATGAAATATAGAAATTAAATGTTAAATGTTTCCCTTGTCAATGCATTTACAGTACGATGTCATTTTCTTGGTGCATGTACCAACATATTACAGATAAAAAAAGGTTGAAAAAGCTATTAATATTGCACATATAACAACACTAGATATACAAACCCGATTCCAAAAAAGTCGGGACACTGTACAAATTGTGAATAAAAAGGGAATGCAATGATGTGGAAGTTTCAAATTTCAATATTTTATTCAGAATACAACATAGATGACATATCAAATGTTTAAACTGAGAAAATGTATCATTTTAAGGGAAAAATAAGTTGATTTTAAATTTCATGGCATCAACACATCTCAAAAAAGTTGGGACAAGGCCATGTTTACCACTGTGTGGCATCCCCTCTTCTTTTTATGACAGTCTGCAAACGTCTGGGGACTGAGGAGACAAGTTGCTCAAGTTTAGGAATAGGAATGTTGTCCCATTCTTGTCGATCTTTGTCGCATCTTCCTCTTTATGATGTGTTTTCTATGGGTAAAAGATCTGGACTGCAGGCTGGCCATTTCAGTACCTGGATTCTTCTTCTACGCAGCCATGATGTTGTAATTGATGCAGTATGTGGTCTGGCATTGTCATGTTGGAAAATGCAAGGTCTTCCCTGAAAGAGACGACGTCTGGATGGGAGCATATGTTGTTCTAGAACTTGGATATACCTTTCAGCATTGATGGTGCCTTTCCAGATGTGTAAGCTGCCCATGCCACACGCACTCATGCAACCCCATACCATCAGAGATGCAGGCTTCTGAACTGAGTGCTGATAACAACTTGGGTTGTCCTTGTCCTCTTTAGTCCGGATGACATGGCGTCCCAGTTTTCCAAAAAGAACTTCAAATTTTGATTTGTCTGACCACAGAACAGTTTTCCACTTTGCCACAGTCCATTTTAAATGAGCCTTGGCCCAGAGAAAACGCCTGCGCTTCTGGATCATGTTTAGATATGGCTTCTTTTTTGACCTATAGAGTTTTAGCCGGCAACGGCGAATGGCACGGTGGATTGTGTTCACCGACAATGTTTTCTGGAAGTATTCCTGAGCCCATGTTGTGATTTCCATTACAGTAGCATTCCTGTATGTGATGTAGTGCCGTCTAAGGGCCCAAAGATCATGGGCATCCAGTATGGTTTTCCGGCCTTGACCCTTACGCACAAACTTACGCACAAAGATTGTTCCAGATTCTCTGAATCTTTGGATGATATTATGCACTGTAGATGATGATAACTTCAAACTGAGAAACTCCTTTCTGATATTGCGCCACTATTTTTCGCTGCAGCATTGGGGGAATTGGTGATCCTCTGCTCATCTTGACTTCTGAGAGACACTGCCACTCTGAGAGGCTCTTTTTATACCCAATCATGTTGCCAATTGACCTAATAAGTTGCAAATTGGTCCTCCAGCTGTTCCTTATATGTACATTTAACTTTTCCGGCCTCTTATTGCTACCTGTCCCAACTTTTTTGGAATGTGTAGCTCTCATGAAATCCAAAATGAGTTGGAATGAGTTGGAATATATGCTGTACAAAATATATGAGCACAAACTATTGATTAGTTGTTGTTTTTCTCCAGCTTATTACAAAACAAGTTCCCCCTGAGTAACCTGTTGACTTAAATGCACAATAGTAAAAACTCAAACTGCAACTTCAAAAATTAAACCTAAAACCTTCTGCCCTGTAAAGACAAACACGTTTTGTTTTTGTACCTCATTAACACTCATTTGTTTAGCAAAAGATATAATTCTAGAACACTCCGTGGTCATCTGAATTTATTTGATTACTGGCTAGTATATGTCATTTTTTAGTGGAGATTTTGTGGATCCTGTCATTTTTACAGAAAAAAAAAAAAAAAAAAAAAAAAAAAACTGGCAGCAGCGGTTGCCAGAATAATTCTGTAAAAATACACTAAAATGTAAACATTTACAGACCAACCTGTAAAAACCTGTTTAAAACTTTATGCAATTAGACTCTATGCAATTATAAAAGATATTCAAAAAGATTTAATGTTTAATGTACGTCAACGAGTGCACTATAACTAGCAAGTTAACTAGATATGCACAGGCAGAATTGTATGCTACAGTGATACTGCAGAGGGAAAACACATTAGGAGCACCATGCATTTGGGTGAGCCCTTGAGTTGAAAGAAAAAAAGAACAAATAAAGTGAACTCCCTTCAGGGGCTTCTGTTTCAAGTAGAAAATATTTACTATGTGGAAACAATTCAGGTGAATGTTTAACCATCATATCCAGAGAAGCAGGCCTTTGTGTGTGTGTGTGTGTGTGTGCATGGTAAATATAGTATGTTTCACTGATACAATGTAAGTTTTTACTAGCTTTTGCAATCCCAGACTAATAGCGATAAACATTAGCTGGCTCAAGAGAGAGATGTCTGAAAACACACACACACTTACAAACACTCTCTCTCTTTCCCCAGGGTGAGAGGCTGTGTGTTGGACAGATCGGATCTTACAGAAACTTACCTTTGTCTGAGTGGCTGGTGGATCTTATGTCTGATGAAGACACACATACACACACCTGGTTGCTCATGGGAACACTTGTAGCGTTGCACAGCTCCAAACAATACTTGTTTGTTTCTCTTCTGATCTGGTTACCTAAGGTAACAATGACATTAAATTTTTATGAACGATATGTTTTTCTTTTGCTTCCAGTGGCAGCCATGCTTCACAATCACATTTGTGTAAATAATAGGAATGTCAATTGATTAAAACACTGACTCGATTTAAATACAATAAGCTGACCAAGATATTGTGAAGATATTTTAACGCATTACTGTGGCAAATGAAAACACTGAATAGATGCAGGCTCAATTAAAATAGGCTGGAGCTTCTTTTTTCACCATCTTACACCACGAGTGTCATGTTTGAAAGTATGGAAGTCTGTTGTGAGATCAAATTCAAAATAAGATATAAAGTCACACTGTGAGGTGTAAAGTCATAGCAGGATATAACAAATTCTTACAGTTAAACTCTGTACGAAAAAAAACTGTAGAAAAATGAATAGTGTCCTGGCTAAAAAATACCTGTACGTTTACATTTAATTTTACATATCCTTCAACCCTAAAACAGAACACAATAACATGCATAATCAAAATTCTGGTGATGTCTGAAAAATCAATGCAGAAAATGCCTTAAACTGTACATGCTGTAAACTGTACATTGGGCCATATTTTTTACAGATTTCAGTGCATAATCACATTATGGAAATATAGTCACAATTACAAGAAATAAAACAAAGTCAAAAAAAAAAAATTAATAAATAAATTTCCCTCTAATGTTAAAATTGGCTTCCATATTAAGTAGAATAAAAAAAAAAAAAAAAACATTTTATGCATTATTTATGCTTAATAAAAATGGCCAGCCCTGAAAAATATACAGGTGCACAAATGCCTAATATTTCACCAAATTAAACAGAGATAATACTAAAGTGAACAATTCAATGCAAAGTAGGGATGACTTATGAACTTTGTGACCTTGAGCATTGCTCCATTGGAATTGTGCCTGCAAATAATACACGGTGTTGTATATCGCTAAAGGTTGAGCAGTTTAGCATGTCTCTTGTACAGGGTTTGGGATTTTAGGTATAACAGATTAAATGCTATTTTAGGCCCACAGCGACTTCTGAAAGCACACCTCTGCTTTTTTAAATAAAAGTGCATTTGACCTTAGCTAAAGTGACTATAAACACACAGGAACACACATATACACAGATACAGACTGTATTATACCAGAAGTACGAGTTTACACAATGTCTCATTTATATTTATTTAGAATTAAAAGAAAGTGTTAACTTTTGGAGATAAGTGTTGATTATCTCTAGCATCTATCGTCTCTGTCAAAATGTGTGTATGTGTGTGTGTGTGTTGACTTTGGGCTCCAATGCTTTTCTATCACCAGAGCAGCCGGTCACCCGGGCGTGTCATTTTACTAACTCAGGTTTCCTGTGCAGTGGTGAAATATGAACACCCCGGAATCCCACCCCTTCAGAAAGGCCCGAGACACACCCGCACACACGTAAATACTCAGTCTTCCCCAACAATGATGCACTGATGAAATAATCGTCATATGACAACTTAATAAAGGCTTTTCTGTTTGTGTTGTCTTACAAATTGGGGATGGAAGAATAAATTATTTTAAGGTGTACCATCATCATTCCAATCATGATCGGGATGAGCGTTGAACTATCAGAGAAGAAACTCTATGCTAACGGATAGGGTGGAATTCTAGCAGGTTAATATTAAAAGATGGAATGTTGTCAGACCAGTTCTTTATTATTTCTCTATAAACACTGGGAGTGTGGAGGCAGAAACCAACTGGGAAAAATACTTTCCTGGTAATATACCTTTTTTTCAGCACACACAGAAAGACTAAAGCATAATTATTTATATAATGTAGTATTACATTATGTACATAACTTTTAAAATTTAAGATTATGTATTTGTATTGTGAAAATATAACAGACAGGTGTTCATTTTGTCCTGGTATTTAATGTCAGAAGCTTTCTTTAAAGAGTTAAAAAAATCTGTCATCATTTACTTACATAAAAAAAATTAAGATATTTTGAAGAATGTTTCAACTGTTTTTGTTTTAGATGTTCCACAGTAAAAAAAGTAAGTCATATAAGATTAGGATGACATGAGGGTGAGTAAATGACGACAGCATTTTCATTTTTGTGTAAACTATTCCTTAAAGCACAAAGGAGAGGATTCTAACATTAGCATGTTGCTAAGCTAACAGCACTAAATACACAGCATGCATAATTATTGGGTAAATGATCACATTTTAGATAACTATTTTTATAAATTCAACTATTTTGAAAGATTTTTCCCTGAGCTTGTTGCAGTAGTTTCTGAGATTGCCTTCACATTAATGTGTATCTTAAAGTTCAGTATAATTTTAAAAAGTATCTTAAATGGTCAGCATAATTAAGTTATCTACCTTTTTGGACAGTCTTTGCATCAGAAGCGTGCCTATGACACCTTAAAATGCTCCCTCTGTAGGCAGCACACTAGTTTTTGGAGCAATTTACTGCAGAATCAAACTCTCAAGGAGTAGGCCTAACCAACTAAAAGTAAAGTAATAATGTAGCTAAAGGCTAATGTAGTTAACATTTATGTTAGCTAAAAAGCTAATGCAGTTGAAATTTTTCAGTATCTGATTCTTTAGCTGCTCTGATTGAAATTATATCATGTTTAAAAACATTTGAAGAGCTTCAACGTAATTTGCTACTTTAGCAAGTAGCTTGTAATATTAAACAGTAGCTTGCCTGTAGTTTAGCTACCGATTGTAAATTATAAGTAGTTTTGTAACTCTTATTGATCAGCCTCTACTTGGATATTGGGGAAACATGTCCTCTCATTGTCTATGGTGGTTGCAGAACTATTTGTGACTACATTCATAAACATGTTACGTGTGAGCAGCTGACTTATATAATACAGTATAAGAAGACTAAACATTCAGTTGGCATGCAAGACACCTCTTCCCATCAGTGATACTACTATAATTTTTTTTCAGAACAATTAATGCTGATTCATGTCTCCATCTTTGTAAGCGTCTGACACCACACCTTGGAATGGCTGGGTGAGGCGGTGTGTCAGACAGAGAGAATGGGAACTAGTTTCTAAGTGTGCAAAATGTTTTATAGGAGTGGCATATGTTCAAACAGTCTTCTGTTAAAGATGGAGGGGTGTGTACTTAAACCATGTAGTTATGCGTTATGTGTGAGAAACAACAAGAAAAAGAAAAAGGGAGGAGTTGTACTCAGGAGGTGTGGCACTTAAAAATAGGCCACTATTTAAGGTACGAGCAGTCATGGGATGCTTTACAAATCCATGGAAGAAGAAAACACTCACACACACACAGTATTTTTGGCAAGATTTCCTCATCAACATAACTATGAATAAGCTTTCTGGCCAGGGAGTGAAAGATTAAACTGTTTTATTTGTATTTTAAATATTTAAATACATTTTAAAATGACAAAAAAAAAAAAAAATACAATTTTAACATTTTCCTTTGATATTGGACACTTATCTTTTGGAGGACCATGTGATAGGTCAGTCTCTAGACTCAGTGCTGGGCTCTGCTGATGAGGTCATAGGTGACCTGTGTGATGTCAAAGGCTTGATGTGAGCATTGGGAAGACAGTATAGTTTCTACTGTGATTTTTTGGGAAGGGCTGTAGATGATACGAGCACGTTGAGACTCCACTTCCTCATCCGCCCAGCAGGGAGTGGGCATCTCCGCAGAGTATAACAATTGAAATACACTGGCCATATAAATGCTCACAAACATCTGCTTTAACACACTGATATCCCTCTGCAATACACAGAAACACATTGTATGCAAACAGCATGAATAAACACTTTAAACACTTTATGAATAAACATCCTAGTACTGTGGCAATTGTGTGACATTCTCACACACAATAACATACGCCTTTACCTTATCGGATCTTCTCAGGTTACTTTCTGATTCAGTCCATGATTTCTGTAAAATTAAATTCAAGTTTAATACATTTTATAGCATCTACTCCGTATTATAGTCCCATGTATGTGATGGTACAGTTTTGTCCTCAGAAGTTAATTTAACCTTAAAAAAATCCCTTTGGTTATGTCCTAAACTGGAAAATCAATAAAATATAAATAAAATAATTTAAATAATAATTTATTTTATAGTTACATCTAATATTCCATTTTATTTAAAATTATTAATAATTTAACATACTATTAGTATTAAGTAATAATAATTATTAAACAAACCCGATTCCAAAAAAGTTGGGACACTGTACAAATTGTGAATAAAAAAAGAAATGCAATAATTTACAAATCTCATAAACTTATATTTTATTCACAATAGAAAATAGATAACATATCAAATGTTAAAAGTGAGACATTTAGAAATGTCATGCCAAATATTGGCTCATTTTGGATCTCATGAGAGCTACACATTCCAAAAAAGTTGGGACAGGTAGCAATAAGAGGCCGGAAAAGTTAAATGTACATACAAGGAACAGCTGGAGGACCAATTTGCAACTTATTAGGTCAATTGGCAACATGATTGGGTATAAAAAGAGCCTCTCAGAGTGGCAGTGTCTCTCAGAAGTCAAGATGGGCAGAGGATCACCAATTCCCCCAATGCTGCGGTAAAAAATAGTGGAGCAATATCAGAAAGGAGTTTCTCAGAGAAAAATTGCAAAGAGTTTGAAGTTATCATCATCCACAGTGCATAATATCATCCAAAGATTCAGAGAATCTGGAACAATCTCTGTGCATAAGGGTCAAGGCCGGAAAACCATACTGGATGCCCGTGATCTTCGGGCCCTTAGACGGCACTGCATCACATACAGGAATGCTACTGTAATGGAAATCACAACATGGGCTCAGGAATACTTCCAGAAAACATTGTCGGTGAACACAATCCACCGTGCCATTCGCCGTTGCCGGCTAAAACTCTATAGGTCAAAAAAGAAGCCATATCTAAACATGATCCAGAAGCGCAGGCGTTTTCTCTGGGCCAAGGCTCATTTAAAATGGACTGTGGCAAAGTGGAAAACTGTTCTGTGGTCAGACGAATCAAAATTTGAAGTTCTTTTTGGAAAACTGGGATGCCATGTCATCCGGACTTAAGAGGACAAGGACAACCCAAGTTGTTATCAGCGCTCAGTTCAGAAGCCTGCATCTCTGATGGTATGGGGTTGCATGAGTGCGTGTGGCATGGGCAGCTTACACATCTGGAAAGGCACCATCAATGCTGAAAGGTATATCCAAGTTCTAGAACAACATATGCTCCCATCCAGATGTTGTCTCTTTCAGGGAAGACCTTGCATTTTCCAACATGACAATGCCAGACCACATACTGCATCAATTACAACATCACGGCTGCGTAGAAGGATCCGGGTACTGAAATGGCCAGCCTGCAGTCCAGATCTTTCACCCATAGAAAACATTTGGCGCATCATAAAGAGGAAGATGCGACAAAGAAGACCTAAGACAGTTGAGCAACTAGAAGCCTGTATTAGACAAGAAGGGGACAACATTCCTATTCCTAAACTTGAGCAACTTGTCTCCTCAGTCCCCAGACGTTTGCAGACTGTTATAAAAAGAAGAGGGGATGCCACACAGTGGTAAACATGGCCTTGTCCCAACTTTTTTGAGATGTGTTGATGCCATGAAATTTAAAATCAACTTATTTTTCCCTTAAAATGATACATTTTCTCAGTTTAAACATTTGATATGTCATCTATGTTGTATTCTGAATAAAATATTGAAATTTGAAACTTCCACATCATTGCATTCCTTTTTTATTCACAATTTGTACAGTGTCCCAACTTTTTTGGAATCGGGTTTGTAAGTAATAATTACTTATTACCAGTGTTGGGGAAAGTTACTTTTAATAGTAATGCCTTACAATATTGCATTACTCCCTAAAAAAGTAACCAATTGCATTACTTAGTTACTTTTTTATGGAAAGTAATGCATTATGTTACTTTTGCGCTACCCTTTTCTCACCTGGACTGGGCTTGCTTGTTTGTTTTTTTAATAACAAAAAAAAAAGTTCTATTTTTGTCCAATTTAAAGGCCCTTTTAGACTAAAAGTGAAATGTATCAGGCTGAAGGAAATGCAAATCTGTGCCTGTACAGTAAATGGCGCCATTCTGGATTGCAGAAGAATAGGATGTAGGAGAAGAAAGTTTAACACTTCTAAAGCTCTGGGTATACTTCGTTTGAACGCACAGCTTTGCAAAGTATACTTCACTTGACTCATATGCAAATAAAGGCATGCGCAGTTTCACCAGTTACAACCCATGTAAATATATTTGTATTCTTTCAGGCTAGAGTTGTACAAATGAGGGTATTTTCTAACCTCTTTGCACAATCTGTTGTTTATATAGGCCTTCATTGTCGCTGTAGCTTGCATGCGTTCCGGTCTGTTTTGTTTATGCAGGTTTTCTTCGACTACCTTGTAAATCGACGCCCCCAGGGCACATGCTTGTGTATAAACTAATTATTGCAAAAAAAAAATTAAATGCGCATGTGCAACCTGCGTGTACAAAGTACAGTTCTGATGACAAAATTTGCGTCACGCGCACTGTACTTTACTACTTACTTAAATAAAGAAATCTGATTATGTAACTCCTGTTACTTGTAATATGTTACCCCCAACACTGCTTATTACTTACCATTGTTTTTAAATAATTTATATTTAATAATTCTTATTAATTAAAATAATTATTATATTTAATGATAATACATATTTAATAATTAATTAATTTAATAATAATATAATGTTTTAATAAATTCTAAAAAAGTTTCCTTTTAAGGGTAGGGTTCAGGTTACTATACTTACTTTTATATATATAGAAGTGAAAATAAAAGTTTATGGTGTGTTCTCATTTAGTAAATATGTGTTTATGTGACCAGTCTCACCCTAAACGCATCCATCAGGTCTGGCTGATCTAGGACATCAGGGAAAGAGGCTAGAACTGAGCTGCAGATCAGATCTAGGATGCAGGACACAAAACCATGTTAAAGTTATTTACATTCACTTTTACATTCTCATTACCATTTATATGCATGTTTTGCATTTACATTTGCTTTCATGCCAGACCCTTTCTTACCAAAAAAAAAGTGCATATAGTGTCGTGCACAGGAATCTTAGATACATTAGATACATATCAAGACAAAACTACGTAAATCCAATGGAATGTGTATGTGTGCGTTACCTGCATTACACATGGTGACTCTGTCCAGTAGAAGAGCATCAGCGAGTATTTGCCTGTATGTTGCCAGGAGGTGGACCGTGGACAGACTTCCTACTATAGTGTCTGGCAACAGACTTATGAAACATTTAGGAAAAGAAATATTTAGTTACAAGAACATAGTTGCTTTTTCATGAATATTAAAAAAAAAAAAAAAAAAAAAAGTAATCCTACAGTTGGCAATAAAAATCAAAGTATCCATACTACTGTTTGAAAGTTTGGGGTTAGTACGATTTTTCTAAAAGACATTAATACTTAAATTCTGCAAGGATGCATTAAATTGATCAAAAGTAACAGTAAAGACATTTATAATGTTACAAAAGGTTTCTAGTTCAAATAAATGCTGTTCTTTTGATGTTTCTATTAATCAGAAATTCCTGAAAAAAATGTATTATGGTTTCCACAAAATTATTAAGCAGCACTGTTTTCAACATTGATGATAATAAGAAATGTTTCTTGAGCATCAAATCAGCAAATTAGAATGATTTCTGAAGGATCATGTGACACTGAAGAACGATGGCAATGAAGAGTAATGGCAGATGAAAATTCAGCTTTCCAATCACAGGAATAAATTACATTTTAAAATATATTTAAATAGAAAGTTATTTTAAATTGATATTTCACAATATTACTGTTTGTACTGTACTGTAATTTCAATTAAATAAATGCAATCTTGGTGAGCATAAGAGCATCAAAAACATAAAAAAATTCTTCTGAACATTAATGTATACTCTAATGTGAAGGCATTCTTACTTCAGAAGCAGTCTGCTGCGTGTGTTTACTGATTTGAGCTTAACAACAAGTTTAGGCATCTTCCTGGACAGCAACATCTGCTGAAACACACCAGTAGGATAACCTGAGGAAAGAAGAGAAGAGAATAACTGGTGTGTGACAGAGTGTGTGTGTATTTTTGTGAGAGAATGTTACCTCTCTTTGTAGATGTGGTATCCATATCAGTGTCTCTCTCAAATGGTGTGCCACCATGAATAGTGAGCTCTTGTGTCCTGCACACATGCGTATAGTTTGTGAGCAAGTATGTATGGAAACAATAGAATTATTAATGTGCATCAATCATATTGTAATAATTGAATGTGTGTGTACCGTAGAGCAATGGGGGCTCCACTTTCATCGAACAGTTTAAGGAATGCCCAGCCACAGCTGAGGTCTCCTCTCTCCCCTGTGGACTGAAACAGAGCACATACATTTTTACCCCAGCAGAACTACTGGGAAAAATGGAACTCTCATGTTGTTTCAAAACTGTATGACTTTCTTTCTTCTGTGAAATTTCTGAAACACACTTAAAGCGGTTGACCGATCACAACTCGTTGGTCCAAACGAACAATCAGAGTATTATGCTTTCCAGAAGGAGGGGCTTCATAGAGACAGAAACTAAACAGAGTTACTGACAAACTGGGAAGTGGTGCTTCAACAATGTAAAAACTGTGAAAAATAATGATGTTTTTGAACATTCAAGCATTAAACCTATTCTAGTAGACCCCCAAAACAAAACCTATTCTAGTAGACCCCCACTTTGTAAAAGGGCATAATATGGCCTCTTTAATTGAGATCATTGTGTGTATTTATGGAAATATTTGAGAGGGTAAGAGAAACGGGTTGTTTTGTCTTTCTGAGGTTAGATCAAGTTGGGTGGTACTGCCATATGACTGTTTAAATGATAAGAATGATTCTTGCAATAAACTGCAAAAAAGAAACTCACATTTCTTATGTAGGTTACACCCAATTCAAACAGAATTCCAAGATCAGGAGATTCAGAGTCACAACGCAGAAAACAGTCTCCATCCAGTAGACAGGGAAGCATCCCAGTCATCTAAAATACACACATACAGGAATAAATACAAAATGACAAACTGCTAGATTACAGAACTGTATTGCAGATTATATTATCAGTATAACAATTTTATTGAAATGTTTAGTTAAAAAATGAACATGAATTTCAGAATGGTTTCGTATTTGGTTTGTCCCTTTTTTTGCCTGTTTACACAAACTTCACAGCCAATTTGTCAATCATCCGTGCTTCAGTAGAAGCAAGAACATCTGACAGTTTGTACAAAGAGTCACATGATCAAGATCACATATTTACTTCTTTGCTTACTGACCTAGACATATTGCAAAACCTTAAATATGTTTTATTAATTGTAATTTACAACATCTCTTGAAACCTTGCTTAATTCCAAGTTTAAATTAAATTTTATATTGCATATTTTTTATGTGGCCTCAGACTTTTGGACATGTGTTTGCATGTGTTTAAATGTACTTTAGTCTTACCCGTGGAGAAAAACTCCAGGTCTTTGGGCTCTTGGGGTTGTAAGTGGCTCTGACTGTGTGAATGTTACTCAAAACCTGACAGGGAAAATTTTCAAGTAAACATAACAGGTGGAAGAGAGAGAGAGAAACAATGGCACCATGTACACAGCATTTGTCACACGACACCGGTTTACAATAAACGTTGGGAAGACAAAAGGGTTTTGAATGTGCGTTATAATTGTTCTGCCATTTACAATGACTTATTTGACTCATGTCAAAGAAAAGATGATCTGTGCACATTACACAAGTAGGACATTACACAATAATACTCCACTTATTTTCTATAAACATGCACCTCTACAGAATATTTTAAATTCTTGATAAGTACTCAAACAGAATGAACTTTTAAGGTGTACAGAAAAAAATCCAGAGTTGCGAAAGACAAATACTTCACAGACACCAAGGAACAAAATGATTAAATTGTTTACACTAAAGACTCAATCATGCCATCAGGTATTTTACACTCATGCTTCCACCCTAAATACCGTTGCACATGAGTAACACATGATGTCAGAATCATTGCTCAAGCTTTTCCATGAAACATTTGTATGTAAATATCTCTCTTTTAAGATCATAAAGGGGTAATCATTCTGGTTTTAGGACCACCAGTATGTGTGTGTGTGTGTTACCTGGGTTCCGTTAAATGCACAGAGCCGAACGTGCCTGCTGAGCACCTGCAACCCGACCCCGGGGGGTGGGATCATTCTACAACTCCACAGGGTCAGGGTTAAACTCACTCTAGACGGGCGCCCGTGAACCTGGACACACACACAAACACATTCCTTATACAGTTGTGGCCAAAAGTGATGTAGGGTCAATAAAAACAAATATCCCCTTTGACAAGTTTGATTAAACCATCAAAATATGAGGAAAATATTTTATATTGTTTAAATATGAAGGAAGAACAAAACAATCAAATTAGTTAAAGGGTTAGTTCACCCACCCGTAAGACCTTCGTTAATCTTCACAAATTAAGATATTTTTGTTTAAATCCGATGGCTCCGTGAGGCCTGCATAGGGAGCAATGACATTTCCTCTCTCAAGATCCATAAAGGTACTAAAAACATACTTAAATCAGCTCATGTGAGTACAGTGGTTCAATATTAATATTATAATAAAATTACTAAAAAAACAAAATAACGACTTATATAGTGATGGCCGATTTCAAAACACTGCTTCAGGAAGATTCGGAGCGTTATGAATCAGCGTGTCAAATCATGATTCGGATCGCGTGTCAAACCGCCAAACTGCTGAAATCACGTGACTTTGGCGCTCCGGACCGAACCGCTGATTCGACACGCTGATTCATTATGCTCCGAAGCTTCCTGAAGCAGTGTTTTGAAATCGGCCATCAGTATGTAAGTTGTTATTTAGTTTTTTTTGTAATTTTATTATAATATTAATATTGAACCACTGTACTCACATGAACTGATTTAAATATGTTTTTAGTACCTTTATGGATCTTGAGAGAGGAAATGTCATTGCTCCCTATGCAGGTCTCACGGAGCCATCGGATTTCAACAAAAATATCTCAATTTGCGTTCTGAAGATTAACGAAGGTCTTACGGGTGTGGAACGGCATGAGGGTGAGTAATAAATGACAGAATTTTCATTTTTGGGTGAACTAACCCTTTAAGGTATTTATCTGACAAAATTATTTGGAGGAAAAAAAGGCAAACTACAGCTACAGGTTTTATTAAGCTACCTTGCCTGTGTCTGGGTCCATATGGAGATCCTTAAAGGAGAGCTGTGATTGGCTAAGCTTGGGCTGAATGAAGTGACTTGCTCTGTAAGATGTCCCTGCTCAACAAACACACATACAAACTGTATAATGTATAATACAAGTATAATAGACTATTATAAAATATGAATTATTATCAGATGTTATAATGTAGTAAAAATCACACAAACTGCATTCTGGGTAACTAAGCTTCCATCTATAGGTTTTGCAAAACATAAAGACAGATAGTGACCTTCCTCTAGGAGTCTGGAGAGAGTGGAAGGTCTGAAGCCTGGAGGGATGGCACCCATCGCTGACAGCACATCAGTAGCATCTATCTGCAGACACAACACACAATAATATATTATCAAACATGGGTGCATTAATATTTAGATTATTAAAATCGGCATAATAATGGAAGTTGCGATAGACTTTTCTTCCCTATTATGACATATATCTGAGTGAAATGGCTTCTCGAACAAGAAAAAATGTAGGGCGTGACTTGATTTTGATATTGGGTATTGATTGGATCTTTGTGTTTTGCTATTGCTGTGATCTCATGTGAGTGACAGGTTGTCCCGCCCCCGCGCCAGTAAACACGTCATCAGAGAAAAGATGTTGTTGCAAAAGGGAGGGTAAGTTATTTTAATTAAAGATTACAAGGGCACATTAATTTAAAAAAATGATATGCATTGATAAAATATTTATAATAAATACTGCAATATTCCATTAAAAAAAAATGTCCATTTTCATTTCATGTTGACTTTAAGGGTGTAATTATCTAAACAGAATATACCTCAGTAACAGCCTTCCGGATTGTGTTCCAATTGGATGTTTTGCTAGTTGGAAGAGAGAAAGTAAATTTAATAATTTTCTTTAATAATGACTGTATTTTAACTCAAACTTGTGTTTAATTCCTTTCAACTGAAACAAAGACATTGTGAGCTATAGTCACTGCTCTTTAATAAAGAAAAAAGCGCAGGCATGCACAAAACACAACAGAATGTGAAAACAATGCTGCTATCTAGTGGAGAGGGAAGGAATATCACCTGGACTTTATGTCAGACTCCTCCGGTTCCTGCTCACTCTCCCCCTCATCTTCATTCTCTCTCTCACTATCCTGCAGAGAAGACATCTGAAAATGCAGTTAAAATACATTTACAGATCTAATTCATCCATGTTAATTATCTAAACACGGAGTCTGATTTGCTATCTGATTGCAAATTGTTTTTATGCAGAAGTTTTGAATTAATTTGATTTTGATTTAATTAATTAGAATTTGTATAAAAGTGCACAAGCTACACCAGTCCCTAACTGTTCTGGAATATGATTCAGACAAAGTAAAAGTACAATACAAATATACTTAAACTGCATAATCTCAATAAAATCTATAAAACATTATAAAAACAGTGTTTATATAAGATTTCAAATGCAGTTTTTCCTCTAATCTTGATGTCCACATTTACACTAAATAAACTGACAAAACAAAATGCTGATAAACTTGTTTATATGCTAAGCATTTAAATATAACCTTACTAAGACATATTATTGGGAGATATATAGCTACAAATGATATTTATATGCATTTCATGGAAGTAGTTATAAAAATCTCATTGATTAACATTACAAGCTATCAGAATTGCATCTTATTTTTGGCCATATGAATATCAGCAACTGCACCAAATGCGCATATTTGCTACTGAATAAAAACACTGTTTAAGCCATTTATATGACCTTACATGCTATCAAATAATTGCATGTAAACACTCTGAAGGTCTGTGATATTATACAGACCTTCAGAAAGGTTTTAGGCACCAGGCCCTTCTGGCCATTTGAGTTCTGAGCCAGCCACCATCCATCCTTATTTTTAGAGAGAACTTTCAAAACCTCTCCTTTCTGAAACAACACAAAAAAATAAAGACACATTTCTCAGTGCAAGAAAATAACTTAAATTCAAGTATTTAACAACTAGAAAAAGATGCTAAGATTATTACTTGGATGCTGAGGTCCCCTTCTTCTTCTCCTGTAAATGCACTAAGAGCAACATAGGAAACAGGTCCCTGTCCTGTGGCAGTTTGACCAATTTCTGTATCCTCGTCATCACTGTCATCATCATCATCATCATCATCATCATCATCATGCACTTCTTCTTCTGCATCTTCATCCTCAGAGCTCTCATCTTTTTCATCACTATTTTCCTCATCGCTCTCCTGTTCTGTCTGGGAAGAACTAGGTCCAGCCATCCTATGGCCAGGAAACAAAGACTCCAGTACTGTTTGAAAAAACTTCTCAGAAGCATAAAGGTAGATCTAAAAATGGTTTAATAGTTGGTAATAGAATGCAAGAAAAGGCTGTAAGTTCTTTTAGAATTAATGGATGAGGTTACATACTCATCATCCTGAGGCTGCAGCTGAAAAGCTAAAGACTGTAGACGCTCATGTAAAGTCAACAAACGCTTCTCCTCGTCCCTCTTACACTGGTCATAGTTCCCCACTGGAGCCGGCTCATCTGCCTACACATGAAAAATAAAATTATATATATCATTATTTTTCTAATAAAATAATTTAATAACTTCTAAAATAAATGAATAAAAAAATAAATACATTTGCAATTATAGATAATAAAAAAAAAGGATGCAGCTACATCCATGACATTTATTACACTCTTCTACTGGAAAACGAACACACAAATTTATGTGTATATATATATATATATATATATATATATATATATATATATATATATATATATATATATATATATATATAAACTGTGTTCCAAATTATTATGCAAGTGACGTATCAGTGGGATTTCAGTACAATAAACATTCAGATTTTAGTTTTTCAAAGAAAGTGTTTGTTTGTTTTATTTTCCATATCTTTTTAGATAACTGGTATCAATCTCAGACAGGTTTGTTAAATAGTTTGCCAGGTCTACTTAGGTAAATGGAAACCCTACTTAAAGAGGTTGTTCCACATTATTAAGCAAGTCACAGTTCTCATGCAATATGGGGAGGAAGAAAGATCTTTCTGAAGGTGAAAAGCATGAAATGGTGCAATGTTATGCAAAAGGCATGAAAACAACTAATATTGTGTAAAAAGTGAATGGAGATTATTGAACTATCATAAGATTTGTGAGTGATTTAGAGAACAGCAGAACTTGGTCAGATAAAGGCTTAAAGTTTCTGTCAAACAAGTTAATTGTATTAAAAGGACAGCTGTAAAAAAAAAAAAAAAAAAAAAAGCCACTGTTGAGCAGCAGGTATTTGAAGCTCTTGGTGTCTCTGGAGTCTCAAGAAGCTCTCCATGCAGGCTGGCAGTTGTGTGTAAAGTTGCATTTCAGCCACTCCTAACCAAACCTCACAAAGAGAAACATTTACAGTGGGTGAAGAAATACATTTTCAAACAGTTTTATTGCTGTGGTGTTTTTTTGCAGCATGCGATAGTGCATTGTACTTAATGAAAACCTTTTTATTTCACAAGAAATCCTTCTTTTTATACCATAGCAGAAAATGGTCAGTTATAAACTCCACATATCTTGCAGAAGTCATTTCGACACCCTCAGAGACCCTAAAGGGACCTTCCATCTCACTTCCAAATGTTCAAGCCCAAATCATCACCCGCCAGCTCCCTGCTGACGTTGCAGTCTTGTTGGAACATGGTGGCCACTCACCAACCATCCAGAAATCCATCCTTCTAGACCATCCATTGTAGTATGGCATTCGTCAGTGAATAAAACTATTTAAAAATGAGTCTTCATTTATTTCTACACCCACTGTAAATGTTTCTCTTTGTGAGGTTTGGTTAGAGGTGGCTGAAATGCAACTTTACGCACAACTGCCAGCCTGCATGGAGAGGTTCTTGAGACTCCAGAGACACCAGGAACTTCAAATACCTGTTTGCTGCTCAACACTGGCTTTTTTTTTTTTTTTTTTTTTTTAATATAGCTGCCCTTTTAATACAACTATTTTTTTTTTTGACAGAAACTTTCCTTAAAAGTTCTGCTGTGCTCTAAGTCACTCACAAATCTTATGATAGTTTGATTATTTACATTCACTTTTCACACAATATTAGTTGTTTTCATGCCTTTTACATAACATTGCACTATTTCATGCTTTTCACCTTCAGAAAGATCCTTCTTCCTCCTCATATTGCATGAGAACTGTGACTTGCTTAATAATGTGGAACAACCTCTTTAAATAGGGTTTCCATTTACCTAAGTAGACCTGGCAAACTGTTTTGTCTGAGATTGATAACAGTCATCTAAAAAGATATGGAGAAATAAAACAAACACTTTCTATTAAAAACTAAAATCTGAATGTTTATTGTAGTGAAATTCTCCTGATATGTCACTTGCATAATAATTTGGAACACAGTGTGTGTGTGTAAATATATATTATATATTATATATATATATATATATATATGACAATCCAAGTACAGACATAAATGGAAATATTACTTTAGATAATTTCTTCAGAGTCTTCATAATTTCCTCCACTGCGCGCTTTAACTCTTTGCATCTGGAATCCAAACAGCAGAAATTAAATTATGCGTTATTCAACCTAGTTCATGTAAACATTAAAAAACAAAACAGATAAGTCTTCTGTACCTCTCAAAGGTCTCAGTCCTATCTGACGCATCTGGTTTGGCAGCCTGCTGCACCAAAGCATCCACCTGCAGGACAGATAATAGTAGACATCTAATGTTAAATCTAATGCGCACTAGCAAACGAACAAACATTCGCTCCGATCAGATCAACCTTTCTCTTGATGTCATCCGTCTCTCGTTGGACCGTCTGAAGTGGTCCTCTCCTTTTCGGAGGCATTTTCTATTTGTCTTCAACACAATGTGACAACAAGTTTGATCATATACTATATTTTCAATGCGAGATTAAAAGAAACATACTACTCGTGCTCAGATCTACTGAAACAAAACGCAACGGCGACGCCATGACAGACGCTCCGGAAAAGTTGCTAGGATACTTTTACATGACGCTGCTGTTACCTCATCACTGTGCGCGCGAGAGGACAGGGAATCTGTGAATTTTATTTTTGAAACATATTTTATCTGGTAAATGTCATATACATAAAAGAAATTTAACTAGTCTATACCACGTTTTAATATTTTTTATAACTAAGTCCTTTAAAAATGTATAAAAACAAAAATTAAATTAAATAGGAGTTATTATATGCGAAAATATGTTTTAATTAAATAGGTGTGGTGACTGATTAAAGTGAGGTAACGCGTTTATGCCTAAAAAAAAATATAGGATTTGTAACAGAAAGCATTTTCAAAGTTGCTTTTGCATTTCTATTCATTATAAACTCGTTTTGTGATGCAGAAAACTTTGGAGGACCTAAAATTCCCGCAGTACAGTTTCATAATGATGGAACCCCCTGCTTCATTCCTGCTTTGGGCTGTGATTGTCTAATCTGGTAAAACAGGTTTCCTGGAAAAACAAGTGGTGATCACTGCAGAGCCAAATGAGGCCCAGCTCCACCTCTCTGGACGATGTTGATTAAACATGATATAGTCCAGCTCCACCTCTATGGATAAAATGGGTGGAGGGACAGAGTTATGGGTAGGGTTAGGGTGTGGTTGGAACTCCCAGTTCCACCCATTACACCCAAATTTCATCAGGAGAGGGAAAGCTGTACTTCACGCTCCACCCATTGCTCTGCAGTGAGCAGTCTCT
The DNA here is from genome assembly GCF_019924925.1 of Ctenopharyngodon idella. Taxonomy (NCBI): domain Eukaryota; kingdom Metazoa; phylum Chordata; class Actinopteri; order Cypriniformes; family Xenocyprididae; genus Ctenopharyngodon; species Ctenopharyngodon idella. The sequence goes on from NC_067236.1 coordinate 6,960,932, forward strand.
TTGGAGTCCTTCTGTTTAAGTAAATAATATATGCTTACTAAAAAATGTCTTCCACATCCCAGGTTTCTTTTAAGACCCACATTTAAATACATAAATCTACAAATGTGACAAACCTTTTGTTTGTAAAACTTGCAGTGGACTGACAGCTCTGTTATATAGCTAAAGGAAATGAAGTGAAAGGAAAACTGTACAGACTTTAACATGCAGTTTCTACATGAACAGCTTAACTTTAAACTTGAAAATATCAGGGAATTTGAACTGTGTGAATTCCAGGTCTTAAAAGTTATGTAATAAAATCTTACAAACTTGTGGAAAAGACATGGAAATTTTTATAGACAATATAAATAAGCAAAGATGTCCCAGTAACACATCTCTTGATTTGAAGTTCTGTCAGTTCAATGTATAAAGGAAATATAGTTGTTCACTTTTCAGCTTACTTTTGTTGGATATATCTCAAAAGTGAGCTAAATGTGACAATGTGCATATTAGTTTTTTATAATGAGTCAACAGTTAGGCCTATTAAAAATGTCATTTTATTTGAACTGCCACAGACAAGGAGAAAGCACAGACAACAGTGTGATTTATGGCTTTAACAAAAATTAAGGAACACCTTTAAATACAACATTTTGCTCAGTGTTTAAAGTCCTTGAAGGTTGTATTGCTTTTCTCCAGCCTGTAGTATACTGTCTTTGATCCCAGACTTGTTCCTGTTGAGCACTCTGAGGTGCTGCTACAGACTCTTTCTTTTTGTGAACTCAGGGCCTTGATGAGCAAAGGTACTAGAAAATGAAAGAGTAAACCGGTTATAGAGAACAACGTAAGCCATTTATTCTAAAATTATGAAGGGCGCATGTCTCACCAGGTCGGTTGCGTGATATTTTGTATCTGTCATGACAGGTCTAGCTTCTTCTGTGTTTCTGCGAGTTTGTCCTGTAACCGCTTTTTCCGCCAGTCCAAGAACTTTCTTCGCATTCTGTTTGCCTGCCAGCCTGCGACAAAACCCGCCGCAAACGAAACGACTATAGCAACCTGTAACGTCCTCTCCGACACATCCGCCATGTTCACCTCCGTTCAGCCACGGCTAGAGTTTTTGGAACGCTGCTGCGGGAGAAAACACGCGTGTGAATGGAATCACGTGACTTGGGGGTAACCTGCTGCGCGACCGTGACGTCAATTTGTAGGCAAACTAAAATAAGACTACATCGACCACAACGTTAACCGTTAGGTCTTGTTTAGAAAACACTTCTGCTTCAAAATTCGCGTTTCAGGTACGACTGTGCGCAATTATATTGTAGAACAAGACGTGAAAGTCTCCTCAACTAATGTTAGCCACAGATATTATAAACCAAAAACCCACTGGCAATTTCAGGGGGTAAATTGCATAAATATGCTACTTCTCTTCCGGGTTTTAGGACTATAATAAAATAAAATGTATCTACTAACTAAAAGTTGAATATGTCCGGTTTGGAGAGGCATGTTTTATCATTCAATTTTTGTAATGTCTGAGGAAGGGAGATAAGAGACATGGCTATCAATAGAGTGAGCTATGCAAAAGTGGACCAGTTTTTGGTAGAGATGTTATAGAGGACTGATAAAAGCTTAATGCCGTCAGCCTTGTGTGTTTTTGTAATGCCACAACCCCAAAACACATTAAAACAGTATTTGATGTAATTTCAATGTAATCTGATGCAATTGTTGATCATGTGCAGCTTACTAGATCAGCTTGGACCAAAAACCGACCAGCAGTCCATGCTAGAATCCAAGATAGCCCGGTAACCATCAGAAGTGTAACCCATAAGCTATCATATCTGTTGTTTCATTAATTAATTTGATTTCTCATTTGTCAGTGGATTTTCCATGTGTTTGCTGAGATCGGTTAGGCTAGATGTTTTTTTGTTTGTTTGTTTGTTTGTTATTGCAAACATTACAAAGATGACAATAATGATATACAATTTTGTATAATGTACACATCAACTATATGTCTAATGTCATCTGAACATACAGAACAGAAAAAAGTAATAACATTAAATGCTAAAAGAGAAAGATAAAGAAAAGAGAAAAATAGTTAAACAAACAAACAAACAAGAGGGTAAGATATTAATTTACATTTCAATTAGAGTATACAAATTAAAGTCATTACAAATTGAGGTTGTTCTTCTTGCTTTCTTATTTACAGAGGATGAAATAGTGTTAAGATACATTTTAAATTCTTTAAAAAAAAAAACAAGAAAAATTGGTTTGTTGTTGGTGAATTTACATTTATGGATATAAAATTTGCAAAGAAAATAAATTAAATTTATTATAAAGCAAGCTTTGTTTTTATTAGGGTCAGAATCGAAGTGTCCAAAAATAATATCTTTAAAAGTTACAGATATATCTTGTTGGATGTTATCTTTAATAAATGTTTCAATATTTTTCCATAGTTGTTCAGTATAGAAACATGACCAAAATAAATGATAGAGAGTTTCTGCGTGCACTTGGCAAAAAGAGCATCTTGTATCAATATTGGTTTTATATTTAATCATAAAACATTTAACAGGGTCAAATTTATTTATTATTTTGAAAGACACTTCTTTTACTTTATTGGTGAGAAAATATTTTTGTTGTAAAGACCAAATCTTTTTCCATTTTAAATTTTGATATAAATTATTCCAGTAAAAGATTGCAGGAGATATCGAGATAATATCTTCAAGAAACAGGGATCTAACTTTATTGTTTCTATCTTTTTTTTTTTTCTGAAAAACATATTTTACCTATTGGAGTGTCTGCTCAGGGAAAAAAGTGTTTATAGTAGGAGAGTGAACGTAATTTTTAAAAAGCATACAGATTCCTGTTGGTATCGCTCCCATAACTATGGCAAATTCTTTGGGAGTAACTGGCATATTGTATTCTGAAAGAAATTCTGCATAAGTCATTAGTAAACCTTTGTTGTTAAATAGCTGACAAACTAAAAGTAAACCATTATTAAACCATTGATCAAAAAATAAAGTTCTATTTTTGTATATAACGGTTAGGCTAGATGTGGAAGCATGACCCTGATGATTTCAGACAGTTATTCTTACAGACTGCCAGATTCGTTTTCTTCTCTATTTTCTGTATTCTGAAGGGCATTTTTCAGGATCACCTTTCAAGAGCACGTTAAAGACTGTGCCATTGTTCAACTTACATAATTTAAAACCAAATTCATAACATTTATTTCCTTAACAACGATTATTTCTTCTTTGTTTTCTTTATAATTAGTAGGCCTATTAATAATAAGACGTTTATAAAGGAATTTCCTCAATGGCTGAAGTCTGCAGATGAGGGGGATTCACGCCTTTCGGGTTGCTACGCAACAGCCGTCTTCTGTCACGCATGTGCGCGGTGCATAGTGGGAGTATCCGTGCGATGCTGAATCAGTGCAGGAGCGGAGGAGCAGAGGAGGCTGAAAATGGTGCAGCATCAACAAGGGGAAAAGGCGCATTGGTCGCGCCAACGGAATTATGCGGCTCTCCTTAAACTCTCACTTTGAGATTTTACTCCGACGACAGAAGAACAGGTTAGTAGATTGTTTTTTGTTTGCCAAGTGATTTTTTTGGACAAAGCACTGCTCAGTAGAAATCAGCTTGTCCCGTGTATGTTGGCACCTTGTCAATAGTGATGCTGCGCTGGCGCAGGTGCCCAACCGGGCACGCAAAAACAAAATCTGTCACGGTCTTGACAAACTATTAAGGCACTTGGGCCCGAGTCAAAAATAGAAACTCACCCATATTTATATATATTATTTATGCTTAAGAAAAATCATGAATAATTTACATTACATGCCACATAATGCAGCTGTACGTCAACAGCTCATGTGGCCTGTTAGTGGGAGTTGTAGTTTTTCAGAGGTGAAAATGACCAATGCCGTTTATGTCTATTGTCTCATTGATGAACGACATATCCCAAAGTGCTTTTCGCTTCAGGCTCGAGCAGGGGAATGTTCTGCTGATTGTTAGGCATTGCCCCAATGGACGGTGATCAATGGCTGGTTTGGGGCGGGGCTTAGCTTTCAGGGCTGCTCATTGGACCAGACCGTGTTTGGGTGGGGTCCGTTCAGACGGATCCTTTGGCACTGCGGAGAAAGCTGAAGATGTCAGGAGGCTGATCCCACGCAGTCCTGTGCTCCTGACATTTAGTTAAGTCAGAATAATGAAGTGCTCTCAGCAAATGCTTTATGCAATATGAATCTCATTATCATTTAGTTAAAGTGTAAGCTACGAGTTTTCCATGCTAACAGGTGAAGAGCCTGCTGCACAATGCGACTGAGGTTTATCCTTTGGTCCCTGCACTTGATCTAATAATAATAAAGTCAGTTTTTTTTAACCAGGTGTCTGTGTATAAGATATACAACATAAAACACAATTAAAGACATTTCAAACCATTTGATTGAACATTATCAAATTATCTGATTTAGCATTATATAATGTATTTAATGTAAGCTATAATGTAAAAAAGTTATATGAGTACTACTATATTTTAAAAGACAATACATGTCATTTTATTATACAATACTGAAAAATGTTTTGAAGTAAAAAGTATGAATTACCTTATAATTTACAGTGACATTCTATATTATAACTTATATTCTTGCAGTAATAAATTGTTAAAATTATTATTCTTTAGTGAAAAGTAATAATTAACTTATAATTTATGAATAAATAGGCATTTTCACAATTCCTCGCATGAATGTCTCAGTTGTTTAGATTTTATTTAGAAAGGTCATCATGTTTTTGTTGCTTATTTGTTACTTAATGTTTACTACTTGTTTAATGCTTATTATAAAAGTTATTTGATGTAATGACATATAATTAGGGAGAGTAAAATACAACGACCATCACCCTTAGTGCTTGTAACATCACTTTTTATGTTTGTAAAGTTCTGGCAACCACAGCTGCCAGTTTTCAATTTACATCGCCATACCATTAGTGTACATTCTTTGTATAAATTATACATTTATCTGACTTTTAAAGCATTTTCCCCATTACCTTGTATGTATGTTTACCTTATATGTGTTTTTGAACAATCCATTGTATTGTAAAATAAGTCATTAGATGGTAAAATTATGAATAATTATGTATACTGAAATGCCATCCTGATTTGCTGTTCTGAATGTTAAGGGTGGAGAATAAGATGAGGTATTCCCTAAAATACCTACATGGCTATGCATTAACTTTCTCAGATGAAGGTGTCAGAAGGGTTAAGGTGAGAGTCTTTTCAGTTTTATTAATTAGATCCATTTATAACCCATTGCATTCCCTAGAGAGAAACTTCAGTTTAGAAGGTAAGAGCGATTGTGTTTTATAACGGTAAACAGAAAGAAATGTCTGAAATATGTTAAGGATTTAAGCATACACAGAGCATGCAAATATAAACCGGACTCGAGTTAAAAATAATCTCTGTTTCCATTTTATAAGGTTTATAAGTGCTTGTAATATAATGAGAGCGTGCTTAAGGGTGTAGTCCAGTTCTGACAGACGGGGCCTCTGTGTCTGACCGGCTCTAGTGGATACCTGATACTCTGCAGACATTACAGAAATCTCGAAGAGGCTGTAGAGGATTTTATTCCTGTTCAGGGTCTTTGAATAATTTTAAGACAATTAATGATTTGTGATTGTTTTCAATATTCTCTGTTTTTGTAAACAGCCTGTTCAACAATGGTTTAAGACTGTTTGAATGAATGAAATGTATGTCATTTTGACCACATTTTTGCAGTGGATGCCTTTGTATGACCTTAAAAGGGGATCATTGATTATGGAAAAAAAGCCCAAGCCCAGATAATGACCTCCAGAGAAACATATGTCTGTTCCTTCTCATGTCTGTATTGTATTCTTAATTCTGATGGACACGGTGCTATTTTGTTGTCACTTGTGTTGGGTTTGTGGATACTTACATTTACATTTAGAGCTTAAAGATGATGATTTTCCTTAAGGTTCCTATTTGTTTTCAATTCATTATTATTTTAATGGGGGTGCTTTCATTTCAGGATTTAAACACTCAGAAAGTTTATGTTAAAAAAAGAAAAGTTATTATGTAAAATGAATGAGGAATATGTACGATTTTGCACTATTTCATGGTCATAATTAAATGTAAGCAAAATGAGAATATACCAAATACTAATACTATTTTTCTGTTCAAATTTTCACTCAAATTATAATTTATAATAAAAATAATTGTATTTGGACTCCACTGTGCAATATTTTGGCATGTGAGTTTAGCAGTTGTGTGCACACTGTGTTTCAGGTAAATGGCAGGGTTTGGTAAAGTGCTGGCTAGCCGATGCAGTGTGTAGGGCCCGTTGTCCAAGGCGACGAAAACATGAACGGGGCGGGGGAGCAGGTTGATATCCTGCCCCCCAACTGCTTGGTGAAAGAGCGCTGGAAAGTGGTAAGTGTATGTCTATATTTAGTTGTGAGTATGTTCATGGAATAAAGAAGCCCAAAGTGTCTGTTGCCTTTGTAGCATAATCGCACAGGACAAAATGGTCCACATATGACAGCAGATGCTTTCAAATCAACTCAGTCTGGCTTCTCTCCAAAATTCTCTCAAACCATTTGGTTGTGCGCCAGTTCATAGCATTTCTCCTTCAAGCAGATGTCCTCAGAAATGATTTGTGGCTGTTTTACTGTAATAATATCTTTGATGGGGATTGTGGCAGTCCTTAAAACAGAGTCTGACTCATTCTTTACTGGCTTAAACTTAATCCTGTCATAACCCATGTGATAAAGCATGTTTAAGCCAAGATTAATCAATATGTTTAGTGAATGTTACTAGAATTGAATTACATAGAATTGAATTATATCTTTCTTGATTTTAGTAATATGCTTAGCAGCTCGAATAACTCAGACAATCAAATTTTGTCATACAATTTATTGCATGTAAAACAAATCCAGCCAGTTACAATCCCCAAAAGCTTTTCTGTGAATTTAAATTATGAATTTGTCCTGTTTAGCTAAAGGACTTTCTCAGGACATGATGTTTATTTATGATGTACACGAAGGTTCTTTATTGGTATCTATGGTTCCATGAAGGAACTTTAACATTCATGGAACCTTTTTATTGCACAAAAGTTTCTTTATAGTGGAAAAATGTTCTTTAGATTATTAATATGTTCTTCACACTTCGAAAAATTCTTTTAAGAACTAACTGTTTCTTTCAAAATGGTTCTTCTATGGCATTACTGTGAAAACCACCTTTGGAACCTTTATATTTAAAAGCGTATATTGTGCGAGACCAGCTCTGACTCAAAAGCATGTGGAAAAGATGACACAAAGGTTAAATCAATGCTCTGCCATGACTGACCTTGCTATTGTTTGTGTATTCAGCTGAAGAAAATTGGGGGTGGAGGGTTCGGGGAGATATATGAGGCCTACGACCTGTTGTCACGGGAGAATGTGGCTCTTAAAGTGGAATCCGCCCAACAGCCCAAACAAGTGCTAAAGATGGAGGTTGCTGTGCTAAAGAAACTACAAGGTGAGGAGACTGAGAGGATGTGTATGTATTGTGTGTCCTTTATATTCAAGTTAGCTAATTACTTAGCTATTGACAAACAGCGCAGGTCATTGTGTCACTTGCAGCATCATACTGTATGTGAGTTGAGCCAGCATCCTTCTCATCTATCTCCAAGACACTTTGTGATTTTATTCCTCATTTTTTTTTTTTTTTTTAGGGTTAGTTCACCCAAAAATGAAATTTCTGTAATTAAGTACTCACCCTCATGTTGTCCCAAACCTGTAAGACCTTCATTCGTCTTCGGAACACAAATTACGATATTTTTGATGAAATCTGAGGGTATCTAAACCACACATAGGCAGCAATGTCACTGTACCTTTTGAGGTCCAGAAAGGTAGTAAAGACATCGTTAAAATAGTCAACATGACTACAGTGGTTCAACCTTAAGGCCGTGTGTCCACCAAAGCGTTTTTTTCAGCAGCTAGCGTACTTTTTCAATTGTTTTCAATGGAAGCGGCGTGTTTTTTAAACGGCAGGAGCGTAACGAGGCGCTAAGCGTCTTTTTCACACTCAAGCGCTGAGAGCTCGGCATTTTTTACCGGTCGCCTTGAGTTGAAGAATGTTCAACTTTGAGTAAAACGCTGCGCTCATCACTGTCACTTTTTATTCAGCCATCCAATCAGAGTGGAGGAGGGGCGGGACAAATACAACACTGGACCAACTGTCACAACATTCTTGCTGTACAACGACATCAACAAGCAGAGAACTAAACAAAATTGATGAGAAGTAAATATTGCTGGTCTCCGAACATACATAGCAAGTACTCTACATTGCGTCAACATTTAAGTCTGAAACAAATTACCTGCAAAATCAGTTATAAGTAACAGTGCCACTGATATTCCATATCATAGCAACAAAGCGTCTCAACTGAAAAAAACGTTGCGCTGCTGAAGCGCTCTCAAGCGCTCACAGGTGTTTTAAGCAGAGCATCTAGTGTTTGGTGGACACATGGCCTAATGTTATGAAGCAACAAGAATACTTTTTATGCACAAAAACAAAACAAAAATAATGACTTTATTTTACAATTTGCACTGTTGTCATACGCAATTGACGTAGTAAACACAATGCAGCACTTCCGGGTTTCTACGTCCGAACGCCGACTCATTATTGGCCGGCTCCTGCATCAGCATCACGCGTGTACGTCATGCTGCTCTCGTGTTCAGCTTTGGGCAATACTGAGCCGGCGTTCAACTGTAAACACGGAAGCCTGCACTGCATTCACTACGTCAACTGCCCATGACAACAGTTCATATTGTTAAATAAAGTAATTATTTTTGTTTTGTTTTTGCACACAAAAATGATTCTCATCACTTCATAACATTAAGGTTGAACCACTGTAGTCTCATGGACCATTTAACCATGTCTTTAATACCTTTCTGGACATCAAAATGTGCAATGTACCTGCAATGCAATGCTATGTGTGGTTCAGATACCCTCGGATTTCATCAAAAAAATTTCTTAATTTGTGTTCCGAAGATGAACGAAGGTCTTACGGGTTTGGAACAACATGAGGGTGAGTACTTAATGACAGAAATCTCAGTTTTGGGAGAACTAACCATTTAATGCAAGGAACATTCAACAAATGTGTCATCAAACAACATTTAGGTATCCTCGATAAACTTCTTCTAATAGTAAACTTTTTCACTGAGTCGGTGTTTTCTTTAGAAGGCAGTTTGTATGTGTAACGCAGAGTGTTTCAGAAATGAGGAAGAGGAGGATCCAAGTGCAGTATAGCAGTTTATTAACAAAATAACACAAAAACATCCAAACAACAGGAAACACAGGCAAAAACCAGAGTAAATCCAAACCAGGAGCAAAACAGAACTGAAAACAACTCACACAATATACCCACTAAGGACAACACCAGACAACAGAGAACATGAGAAACACTGGAGTAATTATACACAAGGGGTGATTGTCAAACAAGACACACCTGGGAACAATCAAAGAGCTAATCAACAAGAAAAACTACAAAGGACTACAAAAATGGCACACAGGACAGGGAACAGGAGCAGAAACAGGGTCAAATCAAACTAAAAGTCCAATTACCAAAAGAATGGAAACACAAAGCCAGGAAACACATAACAGTATGTTTTTGTTTTTTATGAATTATTCATACTATATCAGCAATGGTCACACTATCATTCTTGCAATTCAATATAAACAATGTATTTTGTGGTAATGTTGTTCCTTCTCAAGTTACCGGCCAGTTGGCAAGACTGTTCTATGTATATGCCAAAGCTCATTTTTACTCGCATATGCCACTTATATCTATCTAGTTGTGCCTATTCAAAAGTACGGGTCAGTAAGATTTTTTTTTTTTTTTTTTTTTTTTTTAATTAATACTTTTATTCAGCAAGGAGGGATGCATTGAATTGATCAAGATATTTATAATGATACAAAAGATTTCTGTTTCAAATAAATGCTGTTCTTTTAAAATTTCTATTCATCAAAAAATTCTGGAAAATAAAATTATCACAGTTTCCCCAAAAATATTAAGCAGAACAATTCTTTTCAACATTGATGAAATGAAATGATTCTTGAGCACCAAATCAACATATTAGAATGATTTCTGAAGGATCATGTGACACTGCAGACTGGAGTAATGATGCTAAAATTTCAGCTTTGCCATCACAGGAATAAATGACATTTTAAATTATTTTAAAAATGGAAAAAGTTATTTTAATTTGTAATAATATTTCACAATCAGAGAGTGTCAAATCAAAGAGACTGTTTCAAAAACAATAAATAAATCTTACTCAAACTTTTGAATGGTATAGTACATATTTGTATTTAGATAATGAGACATCAAGCAGGATCTGTAAAATTATGTGACCATTCATCTGTTAATATGCCCATCATAATGTTTTCAGATGTGCTCATATGAAACACACACAGAGACACACTGTGACTTTCATGCCTGTCAAGGCAGTTTGCCTCAGCTGTGGTTCAGGCATACCACTGGGAGTCTGTAGAATTAATGAGCGTGAAGAACTGAAGGAAAGTGGGATTACCACACTTTTTTCTCCCTCCCTCTCTTTTTCTCCACTCTCTCACTCTCACATGTCTTTATAACCTTCATGGAGGACATGCTGGAATTCCAAATGTCACCGCCTCTGTCTGTACCTGCATGCTGAATGTGTTTCGTATGTGTGAGTGAGTGTGTGTGTCCACAGTCTACACAAAAAAGTTGCATCTGTGACATTACTGCTTTCATTTCTTGTGCAGGAAAGAATCATGTTTGCAAATTTATTGGATGTGGAAGAAACGACAAGTTTAATTACGTTGTCATGCAGTTGCAGGTACAGTATTTTTTTTCTTCTGTTTTATAAGTGTGTGTGAAAGAAACCGCAGATGATTCTCTCTTTGTGTAGGGAAGGAATCTCGCTGATCTCAGGAGGAGTCAGCCTAGAGGGACGTTCAGTATGAGCACGACTCTACGCTTGGGGAAACAGATCCTGGAGTCCATTGAAGCCATTCACTCTGTGGGCTTCCTGCACAGAGACATTAAACCTGTACGTCTCGCTGTTAGCATCTCTTCTCTTTCCCAATACATTGACCTGGCTTCTGTCAGCTGATGCTGGTCTCTCTTTTATCCTTAGTCTAATTTTGCCATGGGACGATTGCCGTCCACCTGTAGGAAGTGTTACATGCTGGACTTTGGTTTGGCACGACAGTACACTAATACAACTGGGGAGGTGCGGCCGGTAAGTATTGCGTTTAATTTCTTCTTCCTTCTTTGTATTCGCTCAAAAATGGTTCGATTTGAATTTTTTTTTTTTTTTTTTAATTCAGTGGAAATTTGTCTAATAAGACAAAACTTGTCTAATAAGCAGCATTTTCCCCATTTGTTTCTTGCATGTGCAGTTTTTATATTTAGTTGTGATACTTTATGTTTCTGGAGTTATTTCTAGGGATGCACTGATATTACATTTCTGGCTAATACCATTAATATAAGGTTTTTCAATTAATTTATGCATCACATTATAATGTAAAATATGAAAATGGACATTCATTTTAAGATTTGCTTAATATTTCATTTGACAGTGTTATTAAATGAGTTTTTATAAAGACTTGAATTGCGTATTAAATTGCGACAAAAAAAATTGTAAAAACATGGGAAATGAGCAAGCACAATTACATATCCAATTTTGACTGATACCAATAAACATCAAACATCTCAACTGATATGGTGCAAAATATATCATGCATCCCTATTTATTTATTATTTTTTTAATTTGCCTTTCACTAATGAATTTTATTATTTGTGTGTTTGAATTCATTTTTGTGTTTCACTTTTCTCAGTTTTGTTTTGCAGTTCTGTTTTGGCTCTCATGTTGAATCGCATGCTCCCCCCGCAAGATGTTTGTCCCTGTTACCGTAGCGACAGTCATATTGTGAGTTTTCTAAGATCTTGGAAAGATTATCTTGAAAATTACACACTTTTCTCCAATGGTTGTGCCCTTAAATTTCAAATGCTGAATCCTGCAACATACCCCCTTTGGACATATCCACACCCCTGCTGTACCGTCTCTCACTGTACCTGCATCCTACACATTTACTTCCTCTATGTAATAAAGTTCTTGTACATGTCTTCAATTAACTGTACTCAATCAGGCTAAGAATCCCAAAAAAGGTCAAAAAGTTACATGAATCCATACATGAATCCTGTCGCTCCACCCTTATAATTCCTTTCCATGTTTGCTTTGTTTTGATTATGTATTTACTTATTCCAACCAAAGTATAATATGAAAGTGATATGAATTCTTATTATGAGACTCTTTTAAATGTTCTGCTTTAGCCCAGGACGGTGGCTGGGTTCAGAGGAACAGTACGCTACGCTTCGATTAACGCTCATAAAAACAAGGTAAGCGTAGTGTCAGCTTCAGAGGGGACGTCCACAGACCGAACACAATCCATTCACTGAGCACTGGCTGTGTTTGCCAATTTGAAACTTATTTATTGGCTTTATGCAGTATTTAAGTGGATGATTCTGGGCTAGAATAAGCTACAATGAGAATTTTTTTTCTTCTTAACAGGAAATGGGTCGTCATGATGATTTGTGGTCGTTGTTTTATATGCTGGTAGAGTTTACTGTTGGACAGTTACCATGGCGAAAGATAAAAGATAAGGTAAGATCACACTCACATTAGCCAGGGACTATGGAGATAATGGAACTGAATTGAGTGAATTAACCCTTGTTAATTACTCAGTCTTGAGAGCTTTTGTTTAACATATTTAAACACTTCAGTGTTGTTAATTGTGTCTGTGATGTGTGTCTGATGAACAGGAGCAGGTGGGACAGATTAAAGAGCGGTATGAGCACAGGATGCTGTTGAAACACATGCCCGCTGAGTTTCATGTCTTCTATGACCATGTGCTGGATTTAGAATACTACACCAAACCTGATTATGAGGTAAACCTCTCACACACATCTCTAAAAACCCACTTGTGCTCTTACCTCCTCAATGGATTTTTTGTTTGTGTGTGTCTGTGTTTTTGTATATGGTTTATATCTGGTAAATGGTTTATGAAGACACAAATGTGTATAATGACATGGGTATTACAACATAAACATGGTTTATGACAGGGGTTGGCAATTAGGTTTGGCATCGGGCCAAAAAAAATTTTCGCCACTAGATGGCGGGCCAGAACATAGTCAAAGGATAATTAAAAAAATTAATTGAAAAATGCAACCAGAATTGCCTGTGAAAAACTGTTACAGTGTCTTTTAACTGGTGGTAGTGAGCTGTTACTCTGTGTTAAATCCTGTAGTAGGACAGTCATTAACAAAAAGCCACATTTGTGTGGCGGTGTCCAGGTTTTACACTGGATAAATTAATAAAGCAGAGTAGTGACACATAACCTGGCAAGTATCTTTATTCACCATCTTGCAACACAGACCTCCTTGCTAAAACACACATATGTGGGAGATGCGGAATGGATAAAAATAACTTGAATAAGCCCATTAATGTTTGAGTCATGCTCTTAACGAACTAGCCTATGTTTTATTTCCTCTTTCCATATTGTGAATAATAAATGTGTAACATTTTAATTTGCTTGTTACATAACGGATCCTAACTTATTGTAATAATTATTTGAAGTAGCCTACTTTATTCCTTGGCATCCTCACTTACTAAACTGCATTTTTTTATTGTTTGTGTGCTGGAGGTACGCTATCACATCATGTGCAGAGTGATGTTAACATTGAGAGAGAAAACTGCACTATCAAAGAGTCTAAAGAGGAAAGTTGTCAGCGAAAATAGGGCATACAAAGAAGAATGGAAAGACAACAATGCATTTATCCTAGTTTTGTGAATACAAAGCCGGTGTGTCTTATCTGAAGTTATCGCTGTTTTCAAAGAATATAACACTGACACCGGACGCAAGCGGCGCGATGCGACACTACAAAAGAACCCATTATAATGATATTGTCTACACTGGATGCGGCGTGACACAACACATTCCTGACAGTTAACGGATTCCCCATTATATTTCTGACGTAGTTCAAGTGCTTTGCAACGGTCGGTTTGTCGCGTTCATTGTAGACAGCTTTTAGCTGTTGCGGCGCGTCTGGTGTAGACACGTTGATAATATTCAAGATGAAGATCTATTTCAGACCACGCCGGTGTGCCACTTTTGGCCCGCGGGCCGCCTATTGCCGACCACTGGTTTACAAGGACACACTAAATGATGTTTTTTTGAAATTCCAAAAAAATTCAAAAATGTTTTCTGTGATGGGTAGGTTTAGGTGTTCAAGTCTAAGAGATAGAATATAGTTCCCTTTCAGTAGAGAGCAGGGAGGTGCACGTCCTACGCTCCGAAGTGAACACCATGCTGGCAAAAGGAGCCATAGAAATGGTTCCCCCGGCACTGAGCGAATCAGGGTTCTACAGCCGATACTTCCTCGTTCCCAAAAAGGATGGTGGTCGCATCCTCGACCTCAGATATCTGAATCGGGCCCTAATAAAGCAAAACAGATCTTCTCGCAGATTCGCCCAGGAGACTGGTTCTTTTCCCTGGATCTGAAGGATGCTTACTTTCACATCCAGATAGCCCCCCATCACAGACGATTCTTGAGATTCGCCTTCGAAGAGGTGGCATATCAATACACAGTCCTTCCGTTCGGGCTGTCTCTGGCTCCCCGCACTTTTACGAAGTGCATGGACGTGGCCCTCTCCCCTCTGAGGCAGATGGGCATACGCATACTCAACTACCTCGACGACTGGCTCGTCCTGGCCCAGTCGGAGGCGGAGCTAGTGGCACACAGATCCCTTGTCCTCAGTCACTTAGAGTGCTTGGGGCTCAGGGTCAATTTTCCAAAGAGCTCTTTATCTCCCAGTCAACGTATCTCGTTCCTGGGGATTATTCTCGACTCGACCTGCATGAGGGCCGTAGTCTTGCCAGAGCGATCCCTGGCCATTCAGCAGCTCGCAAAAACTTTCACGCCCGGATCCTCTCTGCCACTCAGAACGTTTCAGAGGATGCTAGGTCTCATGGGCTCAGCATCACCAGCCCTGCAGTTGGGCCTGCTTCATATGCGCCCACTACAGTTCTCGCTGAAACCGCAGGTCCCGCCCCAAGCCTGGCAGCATGGTCGCTGCTCGCTCAAAGTGAATCAGGCGTGCGTTGCAACCCTGGCTCCTTGGATAAACCCCTGCTGGTTTGAGCAGGGCGTGGCTATAGGGATGATGTGCAAGGGGAAAGTCGTTTTCACAGACGCTTCCAAAATGGGCTTCGGTGCTTGGACAAGCCAAGAGAGCGAGCTTCATATCAACCGCCTGGAAATGATGGCGGTGTATCTAGCTCTCCAATCTCTCGTCCCTCTCTTGGCGGGACACCACGTCCTGGTCAGATCAGACAATATGACAGTGGTGTCCTTCATAAATTGCCAGGGCGGGCTCTCATCCAAGCCCCTTTTCACTCTAGCAAGATCCATCCTAGAGTGGGCCCAGCACAACCTGCTCTCACTCAGAGCAGCGCATATTCAGGGCATACTGAACAAAGGGGTGGACATGTTGTCCTGGAACAACCTTCCCTCGGAGGAATGGTCGCTCCACCCCCTCGCAGTTCAGGAAATTTGGGATGTCTTCGGGAAGGCAGAGGTCAACCTCTTCGCCTCAGAAGACAACTTTCGTTGCCCAATTTACTTTTCAAAGACCAAGAATGCGCTGGCCCACGACTGGCCCAGCCTCCTCCTGTATGCTTTTCCCCCGGTCGCTCTGATTCCCTAGGTTATCAGACGAATCAGGGAAGGTGCCCACAAAGTCCTCCTGGTGGCTCCCCTATGGAGGAGCCAACCATGGTTCTCGGACCTGTCTCAGCTGGCGTCCATGGAGCCATGGCCGATTCCCCTGAGACGAGACATCCTCTCCTAAGCGGGAGGGATGATTTGGCACCCCAAAACCGAGCTGTGGGATCTCCATGTATGGCTTCTGGACGGGAGCCTTCAAACCTCCCTGAAGATGTCCTGAACACTATCTCACAAGCCAGAGCTCCGTCAACGAGACGTCTCTACTCCCTAAAATGGTCAGTCTTTGCTGCCTGGTGTAGAGCCCGGACAAAGACCCATTTACTTGTGACATATCTCTGATATTGTCTTTCCTTCAGGCCTTAATGGATAGGGGCCGTTCTCCCTCAACCCTTAAAGTCTATGTCGCAGCTATAGCGGCCTCCCATGCTCCCGTAGCGGGACAGTCGATAGGGAAAAACAACCTTGTTGTTCATTTCCTAAAAGGGAACCCTAAAAGGCTGAACCCTCCCCGCCCCCGCACAGTTCCCACATGGGACCTGTCTTTAAACCACTCCAGACTGTCGACTTATGTCCTCTAACGCTAAAAACTGCCTTATTGCTAGCCTTAGCATCGGTAAAGCGAGTGGGAGATTTGCAGGCGCTCTCCATGAGCCCCTCCTGCCTTGAGTTCGTGCCTAACGACTCTAAAGTTGTCCTGAAACCGAGACATGGATATGTCCCGAAAGTCCTATCCACACCCTTTAGGGCACAAATGGTCATTCTCTCTGCACTTCCTCTTTCCCAGGATGATCAGGAGTTGAACCTACTCTGTCCAGTCAGGGCCCTGAGGACTTACATCGATCGTTCCGCCTCTTTTCGTCAGTTGGAACAACTCTTTGTCTGCTTCGGTGGTCGTACGAAAGGTCTTCTGGTCACGAAGCCCAGGTTATCCAGATGGATAGTCAATGCTATAGCGCTCTCTTACTCCTCTTTGTGCCTACAATGCCCCATAGGTGTTAGAGCACACTCCACGAGGGGCATGGCCTCTTCTTGGGCATGGTCCACTGGCGTGTCCATTGCGGAAATTTGTGAGGCGGCCGCCTGGGCCTCGCCGTCCACCTTTGTCAGATAATCTAGACATCCCTGCATTACAGACGCAGGTTCTCTCTGCATAAGCTTCACCAATGTGATCAGCTTATGAGTACTGACCAAAGTCCGGGTAATAACGTATTTTTTCTCATTCTCTATATATGCTCTAGGCCCCAGGGGGCTTCTAGAATATATAGAAACGGGAAGACGACTACAGTGTCCTCAAGTCCCCTATCTTCTGGGATATATTATGCTATGTGCATCCGTCCAAGCCCTCCTCAGTGCTCCGCTCGGATGCTCTGTTGTCCCCCCTTCATAGCACGGTGTGACTGTATAATCCCCGTTGCGTCTTGCCTAAAACGGCAGACGACGCAGTACGGAGTGTAGTATCGAAAGAGAACGTACTCGGTTACTAAAGTAATCTCGGTTCCCTTAGATACGGAACGGAGTACTGCGTAACTTGCCATGCTATTCGTAGGACGCCTCATGCCTTCGCTTCAATCGTATTAAATCAGTTTGTCAAGGCGAGACGGCCGCTTATATAGCCTGAGACCCCGCCCATTTTGGCTCGCTCGCCATTGGCTCGTTTTCTTAAACTCCAGAAACCAATGGTCGTGCAGTTTTCACTGTGTGATTAAAAAAGGCTTCAGAATCGGTGAAAACAGGAGTTTCCCCGTTTCGTCTTGCCTAAAATGGCAGACGACACAGTACTCCGTTCTGTATCTAAGGGAACCGAGGTTACGTTAGTAACCGAGTACGTTTGTATCGCATAAAAACCGCTGCGCCTATGGAGAGTTCCCGTAAACCACATATACAAGTGTGTGTGTGTGAGGCGACAGTTAGTCAGACCAATTGCTGAATGTTTGTACACAGCTTATTGAGCATATTGATTCAATTGTATTATATATACACATTTGTAAATGTATTATTTCACGCAACTATTTTGAGTGAAAAATTAATTTGATTTCTTTCCTTCTTCTGGTCTAGTTACTAATGTCAGTATTTGAGAACAGCATGAAAGAGAGGGTGATAACAGAAAATGAGCCATATGACTGGGAAAAATCTGGAACAGATACGTCCCTCCCCACCAGCACACACACACCACCACAACAAAACACACGGCAAACTGCTGCCATCGTGGGGTAAGATTATGTACACACACGCTTAAAACAGTATCAGACCATTTCCACAGTGGGAAGGGATTCTGAAATGAAACTGGATTGACTGAATGATATGAATGTGATTTTTAAATTGTGTCTCTTAGGATGGTGAATGTGACACCGGTACCTGGTGAATTACCGAGGGAAAACACTGATGATGTTCTGCAAGATGAACACCTGAGTGACCAAGAGAACGCCCCACCTGCTTTGATACCCAGCAGGCCTAGCGAACCTGCTCCAGCCCCACCTGTTGGGGAAGGATGGGATGAAACGGACTTCAATCGTAACAAACTCAGGATCAGCATCAGTAAGGTACTATTTTTTGATGTATAATGCCCAAGTATTCAAATTATTTTTATTCTAATTAGTTTGAAACATGATTTTAGATCAATTTAGTGTTCAAAACTGCTTTTCCTCCCAGACGCAAGTAGCATCAGAGGATGGGGAGGAGCCTGCAGGAGGAGGGAGGTCAGTTTCCCCAGCAAGGGGTGGAGAAGCAGATGCTCAGGCCCGCCCTCCAAGGTACCGGAGAGTAAACAGCCCAGAATCAGACCGCCTGTCTGCTGCAGAGGATAGAGGAGATGGTGGAGATAAACGGTAACATTTACCACTCTATCCCTCTAGCTGACATTTAAAATGGCTTTCTAAGGCTACGTTCACACTGTCAGTCTAAATCCAATTATTTGTGTATCTGATTGGAATATGATCTAAATTGACATCCACATTGGGTACCGCAACTGTCCAGATCCGATTTGTGTGTCCATGCTGCTCTTTCATTTTCTGGAATATCTGCATTGGTTTTTATGGCAAGGGTGTTGCGTTGGTAGGCATATGCCAAAAACAACAACAGCTACAACATGGAGGGGTTTGCAATATAGATGTTGTCTTATTTACAACATGACAATGTGTAGCTGCTGCACTGGACTACTGCGTCTTATGAGGCAGCGGCAGAAATGTAGGAGGCTGGTATGTGTGGCTTTATTCTGTGCTGTCGTCTCTGCCAGTTTCAAAACATGTCTCTGTTATATTGTCATTTTCTGCTGTTTTGGCACTTTGCAACAGCACAACCTTGTTTCTGCAGCAACTTTCAGCATGTTTCCTATAACAATGTCTGATGTTAATATTTTAGTCAGACTGAAACGGATTTCCAGAAATGCAATCTGAATAGGATTTCAAACCACATATGAATGTAGCTTAAAACGGATTTGTAAAAATCACATTTCATGTGATTTTTTTTGCTGTTCACAATTGCTATATCTGATCAGATTTCAATCGGATATGCTCAAAAATCTGATTTGAACTGACAGTCTGAGCGTAAGGTTAGTTCACCCAAAAAATGAAAATTCTGTTATTAATTACTTACCCTCATGTCGTTCCACATCCATAAGACTTTCGTTCATCTTTGGAACACAAATGAAGATATTTTTAATGAGTTCTGAGAGCTTTCTGTTCCTCCATAGAGATCAAATGCAAACTACCACTTTTAGGGTACCACTTTATTTACGAAAATATTGATCTGCAATGCGCATTCACAAGAGCATCACGACATGTGTTGTGTTCAGACTCACGTCAACACAACGTACATGCGGGAGTGTTCACGAGAGCATCACGATGTATGCGTTTTGTGTTCACAGAAGAGTTGACATTGTTGCGTGAACACTCTTTGGATAATATTATTTTGTAATAAAATAAATTCTGGGTTTTTGCACAAACAAAGCACTCGCATCGCTTCATAAAACTGAGGTTAAACCACTGGAGTCTTTATGGACCTTGAAAGTGGTAGTTGCGCTGGATCTATATGATCTATCTTCATTTGTGTTCCGAAGATGAACGAAGGTCTTACAGATGTGGAATGACACAAGGGTGAGTAATTAATGACAGAATTTTCATTTTTGGGTGAACTAACCCTTTAAGGTCACTCGATCTAATGTGCCTTGTTAGTAAGGAAAGCATTTCCTTACTTTCTGAGAAGAAAGCATGTAAAGTTTTTGTTTTGTACCATAACATTCTTCTCTGATATTTCAGGCAGCATCTGTGAATTGAAACTGCTTTTTGAGAAGAAACTATACTGCTTTTTTTATGGAAAGTGTGATACTTTTTTTTTTCAGGATTCTTTAATGAATTCTTTCTATTCATTTGAAATGGAAATCTTTTGTAGCATTTTAAATGTCTTTACTGTGACCTTTGATTTATGCGATTTAAATTAAACATAATTTAATGCATCCTTGCTAAATATAAAAGTATTCATTTCTTTCCAAAAAAAAAAAAATCGTACTGACCCCAAACCTTTACACAAGTAGTTAAATATTTTTAAATGTATTGTTGTTTAGTTGATTCTGCGTCTCAGTCTTTGTGTGTTTTGTGGCAGCTCTCGTTTGGACATGCTGGGTTCTCCATCCAGGCATGTCTATTCTTCCCAGCCTGCTCAG
The DNA here is from genome assembly GCF_019924925.1 of Ctenopharyngodon idella. Lineage (NCBI taxonomy): Eukaryota > Metazoa > Chordata > Actinopteri > Cypriniformes > Xenocyprididae > Ctenopharyngodon > Ctenopharyngodon idella. The sequence goes on from NC_067236.1 coordinate 6,981,373, forward strand.
ATGCTCTCTTTAGATGCTGGACAGGGAGAAAGACTGGCTGGTGGCCGCCATGATGTCTCTGCAGACGGTGACCAGGAGGCCCACAGCAATGCCTTTATCCGCTCAGTCCCGCTGGCAGAAGAAGAGGACTTTGACAGCAGGGAGTGGGTGATGATTGATAAAGAAACAGAGTTGAAAGACTTCCATCCTGGGGCAGAGCCCACCACCTCAGGCACCACAGATGAGGAACCAGAGGAATTACGCCCCCTTGAGGACCATGAGGAGAGAAGAAGGAGAGGAGGAGTGCACGGGATGGGTGGAGCTGAGGCTGTGGTACGACCCAAAACTCAACGTGGGATGATGATTGTAGCAGAGGAGGAGGGGGCGGGACCGAGCCCCATCCATTCACCTTGTCACACGTTGCCTCATACCTGCCCAAGAAGGAGGGAGTCGGAGCCGTTTGGACCTGATGGACCGGTAAGTCACACCTGAGTGTGTATATGTGGGCAAGTGCGTGTACGAGTTAACCTGATCACTTTATATGTTTGATGATCGTTAGCACCTTCTGAAAGATCATTTACTCACCCTCAAGTCATTCCAAACCCATAAGACTTTGGTTAATCTTCAAAACACAAATTAAGATATTTTTAATGAAACCTGAGAGGTTTCTGTCCCTCCGTTGAAAGGCCAGGTAACCAAAACATCAAATCCAAAATAGTTATTAAGGGTTCATAAAACAAATCCATGTGAATTGAGTGGCTTAATCCAAGTTTTGTGAAGAGATATGATCGCTTTATATGATTTTACAGATTTAATTTAGGATGAACGGATCTATTTTAATTTTAATTTATTGGTTTTCATGCATCTTGCACACACAAGAACCAATGAGATTTGTTCTAGTGCTTGACGCATGAGCTTCCATGTTTATTATATGTGATGCGCAGTATGTATATGTGTTTATATGTGAGTAAAAGCCTAAATTAAATCTGTTCATCATATAAAGCAATCATAATTTCAAAAGACTTGGATTAAACTGCTTGATTCATTTAAATTTGTTTTATAGCCTGTTGGATCTTTTTAAATTTTGGTTACCTTGATGTCTCAGTGTTAATTAGGAACAAAAGTCTTATGGGTTTGGATTGGAAAGACATGAAGGCAGTTTTTTTGGGTGACCTATCTAGTCTAGTTTGATATATAATTTATCACATTTTATCACACTCCAGTGGTCTGCGAGTACATCCTTGTTATCGTCAAAGTCAACATGTACACAGCTCATTTTAGTTCTGTAATGTGGCATATCTGAGTAAAATAGGATATTTAACAAAAAAGATCTGTAGCAAACTGGATAAATAGAATATCAGAGGATAAGCAAATTATTATTTATTACATATTATTTAGGCTTTTTTAGAATAACATGCAAGATGAAGAGTTTAAAGTATTAAAAGTAAATATAGTAAATTTTTTTAATTCACAATTTGACTTTAAAAGCTTTTTAGAGAAAGACTACATGCTTCTAAGTACCCAACACCTGGCTAATCTATGTCTGTACACTGGCATGGATATAACTGCCGTTGAGAAAATTAGTGAATTATGTTTGTTTTTTTGTTTTTTTCATCTGTATGAATAAATGCATAGACGACATTTTCTGGGGTAAAAGAATTCATGGATACAAAATAATTGGTTCAAAAATAAAATGGTAACAACTTACAATAAGGATTAACATTAGTAAATGCATTTGGTACAGAATTTATTAATCAGTTTAATGTTAATTTATACATACACTATAGTTCAGAGGTTTGGGGTCAATAAGGTAATGTCAAAAAACAGTAAAAACAGAAATATTGCGAAATATTATTACAATAAAAAAAAACAGTTTTCAATTTTAATATTTGGTAACACTTTACAATAAAGTTTCATTTGTTAACATTAGTTAACTACATTAGTTAACATGAACTAACAATGAACAATACTGGCAAAGCTGGCAAAAAATCTTACTGACCTCATACATATTAATTTATTATGAACAAACATTGAAGTGTTGTTTTTCATAATACCTAATGCATTACTTTTAACAAACTGAAACTTACTTAAACAAAATTCTGTTAAGAAGTTTCTGACATCTTGAAAGTCACTTGAAAGAAACCGCAAATACTCCTTACTAGGTAGGTGCAGTTATATATGTGTGTGTGTTTGTGTTTAGGTTGTGTTGTTTAAGCCAGAAGTGTTATGATATACTACTAGCATTTGCTTCTACCTGCTGAATATTTTTACATAATGACATCATCAATACAAGTGAAAGGCTCTTTTAAGCTTCTGATAACTTGTATTGCAAAATAATTAGCATACATTGTTTGTATATAAGTGTTTGTACGCCCCCCAGATGTACAGTATATGTGTGTTATGTAATGCATTCGTGTTGAGTTGCATGTTTTAGGGTTCTATGGTGTGTGTGTGTGTGTGTGTGTGTGTGTGTATCATGCTCAACAGTTCACAGCCAAGCTTAGTTTGCTCATTGGTCATATGATCACCGTGATTTTGCCAAGTAAGACATGTTCCTGGATCAACATATTTTGTTGATCCTAGAACAACATTTCTGTCCGAAAATTTAGTCCTAACTCTATCCTTACCCCTAAACCTAACCCTACCCATAACTTATCCCTAAAATCATAGGGAAATAATAGGTGAATAACACTGGTGCAGAAGGAATGTTGTTCCAGGATCAACAAAGACGTTGATCCAGGAACCTGTTGTACTTGGTGAAATCACGTTCACCTTGGTGGTCCAGGGGTCTGTGTGCACACATTGGCTCTTTCACAACATGTAGAACATACATTCACTCACACGTAAGCTTAATCAATTCTGTCTTTAGCGTTCAGACAGATGTGGGCTGGTCTTGTCCTCTGAACGAGTTACAGCACATCTATGTGTTTGTACCACCCATTTGATATAATGTATCGTATATCTCTTGTTTTTTATTGGTGTGTTATTGTGTGTGCGTCACACATCACACAAAAAATACAAAAAACACGTTTTTTCCAATACTTCGCGTTTTAGTTTTTCCTCAGCCTGATTCCTCTTTTCCTCCACTCTTATTGGTCTTTTTCAGTTGGAGGAGGACAGGCCACACCCACATCACTCATTCCCGAGGCCCGCCCATTTGAGAAGACTGGCGTCGTACGTGTTTTCCTCCGCTACCATGGACACGGAGCACTTCCCCCACGACCCCGCCCTCGGGGCAGCGGCCATTCAGCGCAGCCGCTCAGCTGAAAGCAGCCCCGCCCACCGTCACGCCCATCGCAGACACATGCCCCTGTTGCCAGGGAACCCCAGAGCCCGGCATTCTGTACTAAACCTACCACGCCTACATATTCAGCAAATGCTGGCCAAACTTATGAACAAGACATGATTCCCCCACCATCAACGTACACAGACGCACACGTGTGGTGCCGTTTTAATAGAAGAGGAGCATGGTGCCCACTTTTGTGCCCATAGTTAAAAAAAAAAAAAATCACTACAGAAGCTTGGGCAATAAACTTGGTCTGTGATTATGAGATTTGAGTGTGTGTGAGAGAGAGTGTGTGTATAAGCGAGATATGAGACGCTCTCTAGCTACACTGAAATGTTTTTGTTGGATATTTTAAATTAAAAGGATAGTTCACCCTAAAATTACAATTCTGTTATCATTTACTCACCCTCACGTTGTTCCAACCCCTATGACTGTTGTGGAACTCAAAAGAAGATATTTTGAAAAATGTCCAAAAGTCAGTGAGGTTTTGGACCACATTGTCTTTCACTGCATGGACAAAAACAGTTATGAACAATTGTTCATATCTTCTTTTATGTTCCACAGAAGAAAGTCAAACAGGTTTGGAATGACATGATGACAGAATTGTCTTGGGACAATTGGAGAAAAAGAAATTATATTATATTCTCCAAAACAAAGCAAGTCTGTACAATGCTATAAGATGTATTTACTCATAGAGACACTGTACACTAAATATTTTGTAAAAAAAAAAAAAAAAAAAAAAAAAGAAGAAGAAAAAAAAGTAAAGAAAACCAAAAAAACAAACTAACACAAAGACAAAAACACATTTTTACCTCTTTGGAGGATGTTTCTTGCAGAGCTGCTGTTGTCTGGTGGAACGGGCACATTGACTAAAGTGACGAGAATATCTTTTTTTTTATTGCTTTGTTCTCATGAACACCTTCATATTCTGTGTAAGAGGACAGATGTGATGCAGGCTGCATAGTGTTGTGTTTTCAAGGTTGAATGTCGGCCAAAAGCAGATACTTAAAAAAGGGTGTGTTCACCTGCTGTGTGTTTGTAGAGGACACTAGAAGGACAGTGAGTGCTTGCTAAGCTATTTTTGCACAGTCTATTCACATCAATTTGATCTCAGCACATATAGAACCTGTCAAATGCCACAACATGCACCTCCAGGCGAGATGAATGGCTTTCTTAAGCAAGCATGACAGAATGTGAAGAGATGGATCTCTTTATATAGATTCTTTTTGGTGTAGCCGAGAGAAAGCGTGACATTAATCATATACAGCATGTACAGGATTCAAAGGGGTTTGGACCTACAAAATAATCCAGTTGCTTGGATCCTCTGGCATTTCATGCTGAGTGTTTTCAATTTATAGAGAAAATGAGTGAAGAAAGACAGAGAAAGAGTTGTCCAATGTGTGAGTAATAGGCCTGAATTAAATGCTCTGCATGAATAAAAGTATGTGGACACACATTTCTATTTAATGAATTTGGCTGTTTCAGCTACATCCTTTTCTGACAAGGCTGCATTTAAGTCCACTTTTTTATGTCATTGCTTACGTTGCATGAGTGTCCATTACTGGCTGGACCCTTGTAATGTGTTTAAATGAAATGCCCTAAGCCCTTAATCAATCATATCACATATTGTATCCGTTAGTGTTGTTGTTTTTCTTCTTCTTCCTTCTCCTCCTCCTCCTACGCACTTAGGTCTATGGCAACCCATAGAACCATAAGGTAAAAAGTTATGATATTTGGCACACAGATGGAGGACAATCTGAACATTAACCACACCAATTTTAGAGTCTCTAACTCAATCTCTCTAGCGCCACCAACTGTCAAAATTTGCACTCACATTTATGCTAATAACTTTTGAATTGTAAGGGCTAGAGACAAAATTATTCTTTCTTCTGATTCCTTAGCTCAAGATGATTCTTGTAATTACAAGCATAACTTGCAGTGTTTTGCCACTGTGCCACCTAGTGGTCAGGAGGTATGAAAAATAGATATTTTTGCTTATAACGTATGACCATTTTGACCAAAAATCTTGGTATGTGTCATCGGCACCATTCCCTGGAGGTACTCAAAGAGTTTTGAGACAGTACCTTGTGGTCAAAAAGTATAATGGAATTTCAAAAAATGCTAATAGCTTTTGATTAATTTAATGTCAGAAGACGAAACCGTTTTCATATACCGCATCAATAAATTTGACATCAAACTTTATGTGTGTAATTGTCACTCAACACTGACCACACCTGATCAAATTGGTGTCAGCGCCACCTATTGGTCAAAAGTAATAATCAATTATGTCACAATACAAGTGATTGTATTTATGGGCTTTGAACGATTTTGTTTAAAATCGTCTCTAAATGTTTTTACTCATTTTTGCAGTTGGTTTGATGCCCCCTTTCTTCTCATTTTCCTCTGAGGTGCTTGGCCCCCTAATTGCTGCTTGCAGCTATATTTTACTTTTTTCTGTTATAAACTTGTTTTACGCACCATTTTATAGGCCTGTATGTAAGCTTGGGCTGTTGTACACTTCCCTCGCTCACTTGATAAAGTTTCAAAATGGTGGCAGGGTCTCCCAGAGAGGAAGTTCTCTAGTGTTTGTCTAAAAGTTGAGTTAAATGCAGCCCAGGTTTATAAAATCAAGCATACAGCCATATAAACTCCTCCCAAACATTTTTAGGTGAATGGTCATGGTTTAAAAAATGATATGCTTAACAAATGAATGTGGGTTTGGTGTGTGTTTACATGCTTTTGGTCATGTAGATTAATTCTGATATCACATTTGTCTTCCATATTAGCTAAAAAAGATATTTAAAGATAATTATTTCATGTCAGTATTACAGAAACATATGCATATTGCTTTCAGAGTGATATTAGGTTCTATGTGAACTTAAGCAGTGCTTATCTGAGGGCAAGAAAGACAACATCCTCTATGTTAAGACATTTGACTAATAGTTAGTGAGTTGAGAAATTAATAAAGTTCTGGAATAGAGATATAGTAAATATATTATTATATATCAAAGTGCAATAGAGCTCAAGGCAATAGGATCGTAAAAGAAAGACTGAGCCTCTTTCTTTGGTTTTGTCACACATGCATTAGCAGTTTGATGCACATATGCAGATATTTGAACTTGACTATAATTTATCATTCAGCAAATGAATGTTGCCATTTTTGTTCCTGGCCATAGACTTGACATTCTACATTACTGTTTATGTTTAAAATAATAGTCACATTAATCAATGCATAAATAAGCTTTTGAATGCAGAAGTGCAGTGTAGGTGTCATAGAAATTAGATCACACATTGTGTTGTAATCAGGCGCGATGCAATAAACTGACACTTTTTACACACACACACACACACACACATATATATATATATATATATATATATATATATATACACACACACACACACACACACACACACACATACTATTACTAATGTTTTGAATTAGCTCTTATTTTAAAATTTTCTGTTTTTATTTTAATTTTTGTTTAAGTTTTAGTAACTTTATGTATTTTTTTATTCATTTTTTTGTTTTTTAAAGTATTTCTATTGAACTTTATTTTTTATTTCCATTTTAGTTTTTTATTACTTCAACTTAAACATTTATTTCAATTAGTTATCATTATTTCAGTAACATTTCTAATTTGAATAGTTTTAATTTTAGTTAACATTAAAACACTGGCTCTGATTGGCTGATTGTGTCACATTTTCACAGACAGACACATTGGTTGTGCCTGGTTAGGACACAGTGTTAGATACTTCCTATGAAAAATAAAGTAGCATTAACACATTATTGAAATCATTGCTTTATCTGTATTGTAAAGTCCTCCAGCCTCAGTTCAGTTGAGATATATACATATCTGTTGGGAGGAACTCAAAAGATTGATTGTTTGTCAGTGTAATAATGTTTCACTTGAAATTCATGCTGTAGAAATGCTATATGACTCAATGCTGGATATCAATGCATATGCGAACCATCTTCTTCTTTTGCCTTGCTGGGCCAACTGCAACAAACACTGAGTGGTGAAAAAACACATGAATGACGCTAACATTCATTATTTATGTAATATTGGAACTCAGTGTTCATAGCAGTTGGCTCCCATCTGTGCTGCTTTGCTTTGGGTGTTTTAATGCAGTTTACCCCAACCGCTGTATATCTGGAATCACCAATGTACTGTAATGTGTATGTTCAGAAGAGTTTGTAGTCTGAATTGTGTGAGACAGCTGATCCAAATGTCTTCCTAACGGAAAAGATGAGCACAGACTGAATGACTGTACATATGTACACAAAAGCCTCAGCTGTAAATGAACTGGGTTTTAATTTGTTATGCTGGAAAATAGTTAGCGAATGGATTTCTGCATCCCAAAGATTGTTAATTGATGAGGGCATGCCACATACACTACAGTTTAAACGTTTGGGGTTGGTGATATTTTCAAATGTTTTTGAAAGAAGTCTCTTATGCTCAACAAAGTCTGCATTTATTTGATCAAAAATACAGTAAAAACAGTAATATTGTGAAATTATTAACTGTTTTATTATTATATTGTAAAATGTAATTTATTCATATGATGACATTACCCAGTGTCACATGATCCATCAGAAATCATTCTAATATGCTGATTTGGTGCTCAAGAAACATTTCTTATTATTATCAATGTTGAAAAGAGTTGTGCTGCCTAATATTTTCGTGGAAACCGTAATACATTTTTTCAGGAATTTTTGAAGAAGAAAAAGTTCAAAAGAACAGCATTTATTTAAAATTGAAATATTTTGTAACATTATAAATGTCTTTACTGTCACTTTTGATCAATTTAATGCATCATTTCTGAATAAAAATATTAACTGACCACACTGACCCCAAACTTTTGAAAGGCAGTGTTAATACACATTTTATCAGATTTAATCTTGACAAGACAAATATCTTTTTATTGGTATTTAAATTCTGTAAATTTCTGATGAAGAAAATAATTGCCCAGAAAATGTAGTGTTTCCACACTGATAAAAATTTAAAGAGTACCATTTTTCACAATGTGAGATAACATATAGTTTGAGGAAGGTTAGAGGAAGTTTGACAAATTTCTTCTCTGCTTTACTGAGAGACTGTAAATAATTACTTCTGAATCTTAGTGGTGTTACATGTCGTACCATGTTTTATGCTAAATTCATTATTCACTCAAGCCAAATGTCTTTTCATTGCAGTCCTGCTTCATGCCATTCAACATTCATAACCTCTCACATTCTCTGTCTCTAACTGGGTCAAAATTTGAGCTTGTCAGAACTCCGCAGAGACAGCCCTTGAGCTCTGAGCAGTGTACAACAGCGTTTAGCAACATCTATTTGTATAGAAAAAAACGTTAAAATGTATTCTTTTATCTTTTATCTATTTAATAACATATTGAGAAAAGTCTAAAACCATGTAGATAGCTTCTCACAGATCAGTATTGTTATGAATCAATTTTAAGGAATTTTCAGAGTCAAAATTTTTATCATACGCTGGACTTTTTATTGCTGATAAATGTTAGTCATCATCAGCTAATCCCAGACCTGCTCATAGAAGCGTTACATGTGTGAATCAGGGTCAAACTTCAACAGCAAGAGAAATAGCTAGTGCAATAAATGCAATAGGGACTGTATAGTAGACTTGTAATATGTACAAGCATGTATTTTAGGCTTTTGTAAAATCGTAACTCTTTGGACAGCTGAACATGCTGCTGTACTAACACATTCCTCTGTTTCATTCGCTCTGTGTGTGTCCATTGCTGTACATACTGTTGGCTGAGCACTGTCTTTGAGTCTACACTTGAAATCACAAATGGGCTAAATCATTTAAAAAAAACAATTACACTGTAAAATGGACTTTTGTGCCTTTTTAACCATGTATGTTATTCAAAAAAGACAATCCTGCAAAGCTTGTATACAACCAAATCACTAGTAAATAATCTGAAAAATGAGTGAGTGGTCTCTTCTCTCACAATGTGATCCAAAATTGTTCTTTTGTTTGTTTTATTTGTTTGTTTGTTTTTAAATTCCGTAGTCTTATTGTGCAGCCATAAAACTATATTTAAATGACTATATATATATATATATATATATATATATGTATATGTATGTATGTGTGTATATATATATATATATATATATATATATATATATGTCGTTCAAAATGTTTAAGGTCTTTTTTGAAAGAAATGTAATACTTTCTTTCAACAAGGATGCATTAATTTGAACAAAAGTTAATTTTTTTAATGATTAAATTTATAATAATTAAAGTTAATTATTATATATTATAATAATTGAAAATTATATATAATATATATATTATTTGTTTTTCAAATACTAATACTAAATACTAATACTAAATTGAACTTTATTCAAACTAATTTGAACTTTTTGAACTTTCTATTCATCAAAGAAACTTGGAAAAAAAATCACAGTTCGTAGAGTTAGCACAAAAATATTACGCAGCACAATGGTTTTCATCATAGATCATAAAAAGAAATGTTTCCTGAGCACCAAATCAGTATATTAGAATGAAAATTTTAGTAAATTTACATTTTTGTTAATTTCACCATTTGACAATGGTGTTAAAACTGTATTCTTTTAAAAACCCAGGCTGTGCATGATGGGAACTGGTATTAATGTAAACGTTTACTGAAAACCTAACCACAACTTTATCACAACTTCTCCAGCTCTTTTATAATTACTTTACTAGTTTCTTTTCTCTTTTTCTTGCATTGCTACAGGAGATCGCAGTGGCTGAACCTTCACCGTCTTCCTCTCAGACGCGTATGAAGCGAGTCGACTTTGTGTCTGGTGTGTTGATGTTTGACGATCTGAGAGAGGAGGGTGGAAAGACTGGAGGTTCTGGCAGTGACGGAAGCCCTCGCAGTAGTGAGGGAAGCCCAGAGGGTGCTGTGTCTACCCTACTCGCACCTGCCCAACGGGAACACGACCAGGAAGAGGGCTCACGCACGCTGGTGCTTGTGTCTGCCGGTAACGGGCAGGTATCACCTGGAGACGGGCAGGGAACACTGGCCGCATTGACACCGCAGGGAGAGCGGCCCGTGCCGGATGAATCCGAACCTGGGACTCTCTCCTCTGTTATTAAGTCTGAACCCAGGCCTATCGTCATGACATCTGCAGCCGTAATCACCAGCGGTTCTTGCTCACCACCGTTCACCAAGGTGGAACGCACTTTCATCCACATTGCTGAGACGTCACATCTCAATGTCATGACAGCCAGACACCGGCCGCCTGGAATGGATGAGCTGATATCTAATGAGCGTGAGGAGACTAGTGCAGAGAAAGAGGAGAGGGAAGTGGTCAGTGAACGAGAGCAAAAGGAGAGCAAAAGTGAAAGTATTACAGTAGAAAGGGTAGGGGATGAGAGGAAAAAGGAAGAAAGTGAAGCTGAGAATGGCAGACAGGCTGAAGAAAAAGTAAATAAAAGTGTCAGAGAGGAACCAGAGGCTGTGTTTTTAGCTGAGCCACATGACCAGCCAGAGACTACAGCTATTGAGGAAGAAGTCTCCAGAGAAACCAAAATAGAAGGTGGACCAGGTGTTGTTGTGCCAGAAGTAGACCTGCAAAGGGAACAGGAGCAGGAAGAGTGTCCATCTCTCACCCCTGAACAAAACAGAGATGCAGAGGTGGAGGATGAGAAGGACATGTCTCCACCAGAGGTGGAGTCACCCAGTAGAAAGCCACTCCCACAGAGGCGGAGCCGTATTCCTGTGCTTATGTCGGAGGAGGAAACGGGCTCAGACAAGTCATCACAGACGAGTCAGGAGCAGTTGCAGCGAACTCGCAAAAGCCGACAACAACAGCTGGCCCGCCTTGTTTTGGAGCGTAAACAAACACACCTGATTCGTTCTCGCTCCGCCTCCTCGCACTCCCCGACACTCTCCACCACTGCATCTGAGGATGAAGCCCACCAATCAGACGACTCTGCGAGAGGAGAGAGAGGAGCAGATGGAAGAATTAAGAGCAGAATCCCTCGGCCAGTCACACCCATCAGGGGGTCTTCTGACCAACTGGGGGACACGACCGTCCCACAAACCCAGAGATCTGTGTCTTTCATTCAATACAGGTTGGTGGAACAGAATTGCAATTTAGTCATTAATTTGAATCTACACTACCAGTTAAATGTTTGGGCACACTTGACTGAATTTAAGTTTCTTATGATCTTAAAAGCCTTTCCATCTAAAGGCCTATGAATATGTGTTTGTGATATATGTATTTATATATCAGTCAGAGCCGATAGCTTTTTGTGGGCAGTGCAATTTGATTCCCATCTCTTGGTCCACTATACAATATAATAAAAATGGCAAAAATAAATCTTTTATAAATTAAATAAATATATATGTAACAAAATTATGTATATTTATTTTTGTTTGTTTGTTTTTGCTTATGTTAAACAAATATTATTTTATGATTTTTTTAAGCCGGACCTTTTTTTGTCAGTACATAAATAATTCCCTCCCATTTTTTTCCAATTATTTGTGAGTAGGTGTGTCCTAACTTTTGACCATTACTGTACATTTCTGGTAGTGTACATTATTTTGTAAACTGGGGTCAAGGAGGCCACATCGGAGTGTTATAAAAAATAAATACATGTATACCAAAATGTATGATTACTATATAACTAAAGTATTAGCTATAGTTTTATGTTTCTCTCCAGGTTTAACAGTACTCTCTAATTGTGGGTTATAGTAACTTACAGAAAGTAAACATTTTCAGGATAATATTTTACACACACATATAAACTGTAAAAAAAAAAAAAAAACATACTGTACATAAAAATATACAAAATATATAGGTGCCTTTATATTTTAGGACAGGTCCCTCGCAAGAGCATCATCACCTTTGGATGTCCGTTTATAAAATGTACTTTCTTTCTTGCCATTTCTTGCTCATAATGTTAACGGTAAAATTGTGAATACTGAACCTCAGATTTTGCTTGTCAGGCTATCTTATAATACTTATAATATAATACTTGTTGAAAACAGCATCCCAGATGTAACTTATCCAACAGGGCCCCTGTATGCAGTCCGTGGACAGCCCATTTCCAAGCTAATAATGCATAATTAATAGCTGTGATGTACATCAGTGTGTTAAATTCTGTTTCCTGTGTGATGTACAATATGTTTTTACCTTATAATGAGTGATATCACTCATTCTTTCCTCTTTCCAACAGAACCAACAGTTTTGTCAATCCAAGGATTCAAAAGTCTGCAAGTCTGCACACAAATATCCATCAGCAGCCGCCTAAACCTCAGCTCCGCCCCTCTAAAACACTTCCACCCCGTCCTCCATCTTCAGGCCCCTCCCACTCGCAGGGAAGTCGGACCGCCACGCGTACCATTACTCGTACTTTAACTCTTAATGCCACCCGAAGCATTAGCACCTCCCCTCGGGGCCACGCCTCCTCTCGCACCGACAGCCCCTCGCCTCAGCGCATTCGCCGACAGCCTGCATCCACTGAAACACAGCCCAGACCTCCTTGCCCGTCTCAGTCCAAATCCAAACCTCAGGACTCCACCCCCAAAAAGAGCAAAACCCACCCATCAACCTCATCGCAAAAAGCAAAGAAAGATCCACCAGAGTCAAAGACTAAAAAGAGATAATTATAATGCATTGAAGGACTTCATTCGTCCAGATGATCTTCATCCTCAGCATTATCATCATCATCACAATCATCAGTGTTGGACTGTACCTCGCATGACACACAAGAGAATGGATGGACGTGTTTGTTATTCAGCCAAGTGACTGCAGCAGCTACTTAAATACCTCTGATGAGGAGAACCTCTGACATTTATACACACAGTGAGTGTACAAAACTGTGTGCGGGCGAGTTGTCATTAATGAAGTGTGTTGGACAGATGAACACACCTCATATGCCTTAAACCTGCAAAGGAAATAATTGCTGCCATCACAACAAAGCTTCCACAGGCTCTATCCTCTTAATGCCACTGTCATGTTCAATAACACAACCAATCACATTGTACAAGTTAGAATCGGGTTTTACTGCAGCTTTAAAGCTTTTAAATACATTACGGAACATTGTCATTTATTTTAATTGAATATCACTTCCCAAACCATTTTTTTTTTTTTTTTTGACTAAAATTACATGATCAGAATCTGGAAAAAAGATAGCTTTATTTAAACTTACAAAAACCTAAAATGTATCAAAAGTCCCAAATGTACTGATTACTCAACTAGTTGGTGTTTGGGACAGCCTTTTATATCAACTTCTGCTGCCAATTACTGTGTGCTAAAATTTGTATTTATCTCAAACATATTAATAATAATAAGAGTCATATGCTCCTAAACTTGGTGGTTCTGTGCAGAACATGCTGACAAAAATGCGATATGGTACATAAATCTGGTATTAATACCTAAATTTAATATCTACACAGAACTAAGATGACTAATGTTGCTGCTACAGTTTGATGTCAATCATATACTCATCTTGGCCCTGCCCACTGTCTGTGTTTCTCTCTCTGATTGGGTCAATCCATCCGTGACACTCGTCTGCTAAATTTATTTATAACCGGATCAGCGGTATGCATTTGAAAAAATGCTCATCCGCTTCTGTTTATTGTCTTTTGCAAAACTGTAGATAATGTAAGCAGTACTTTTGAAAAACAAATTTATATTTTTGTTCCAAAAAACAAAAGATTAATGGATGAAAATAGGACTAACTTAGTTGCATTTTTCTCAGTCTCAGACTGAAAATGCACCATTCTGATCTGTATGCAACTTTCACAGTTCAAAGAACACTGGAGGAAGCTGAATGAAGGTCAAAGAGAACATCAAAGCTTCTCAAAAATCAGACACACCAAGGAGAATTAAGCAGCAGGAACCAATAATGTGTGTTGAAGCAGCATGTCTGGGGTTTGTACTCTAAGATGTTATTTTTATGCAGTACTGCTACTCCTGAGTGTCCACAGCATGTGTTCAAAGGTCGGTAATCTGACATAGAATTTAAATGATGCTAAGGTGCTATAAGAGTTTTTCTTCATGCCTGCTCTAGTTATTGGTGTTTTTTCCCGTCCTGTGCTTGGAATAAAACCCAAATATCCATGAAGATTGTCAAATCAACAGAAGAGAAAAATGTCCTTAGAGCACACTAGCCAGTGTTATTTGTGAGTTAACTTAAAGGGAGTGCTTCATTTACACCATGACCACTGGAAAACCATTGCATGCTGTTGTTTGGATGAAATAAAAGGAAAATACTTTCTGCTGTATGTTCCAGAACGTTCCATCTGCAGAGAACTCTCTTAGATCTTAATACATACAAGATATGAGGAAAGACATCTTCTCGTGATTGGGCATCTCTCTTCAGTGTGTCGCTTTGAGAGAATTTGCATGAATGTGTTTCATGAATCATGATTGATTAACTTATACTAAGGAGCAACTTTTCTGAGTTATACAATTAAAAATGATTACAAATTATCAATGATGCCATTCAATAAACGCAAGTTCCATCACTGTTTCGGTTGATAGTTTTGTATCTTTTTTTCCAGAAAAGAATAGTGGATGTTCTGCATAGGGAATCTGCACGTCCTGGCTGTTGTAAAAGTGAGAGTGAATTGAGCATCATCTGCATAAGAATGAAACAATAACAGAGAAGCTAGACGATTTTTTAGGGGCCCCCTTTGAATGCACCCGGGCCTGAGCTTCCAGCTTCCTGCCTATTCTTTATCACAAAATCCACGGAGAACCTAAAGTGTCAAAAGATCACAGGGACTCCAGATTTGCCATTGGGGTAGCCCAGGGGCCAGATTCTGGATTTCGGGGCTCTAGATCGGTTCCGGGTATGTTTTTTTGGAGTACGCCACTCTCCTCACTGTGATTCAGTGTGCCTATCCAAGAGGGTTTGTCTGCCTATGAGAGCAAGAGGCCTGTGTGAGAGATTTAAGGAGGGGGGTGGCATGGACACGTGCAACTTATTTAATTAGTTTTCATAGGTGCTTTGTGGACGGTTTACAGAAAGGTCCGATCATCACGAAATCGAGGCACACGACTCATCACGGGCCAAGTGTTCATGCTTGACTGGGCTAATTGGACACCAACATCCCAATTGTAACTTATCCGACAAGGCCCCTGTATGCAGTCCGTGGACAGCCCATTTCAAGGCTAATAATGCATAATTAATAGCTGTGATGTACATCAGTGTGTTAAATTCTGTTTCCTGTGCGATGTACAGTAGGTTTTACCTCATAAAACTACAGTAATTATGAAATATGGACTGTCAATGGATGTTAGAAATTAGATGGATCTGTTAACCTTTTTTAACCAACAATTAATACATTAATTCACTAAAAAGGTCATTTTAAAGTCTCTGCACAGAACAACTTATTCAAGCACAAACAGTTGTTAAGATGGGACAGAACAACTTATTCAAGCACAAACAGTTAAGATGGGATTGGGGCATAAAGAAACTTTTAAACATGTTTGGGTTCCATCTGCATGACTGAGACTAATTGAGAACTGAGATTAATAGGTCTTTTGTATAGTCAAACATGGGATCACCGATTAATTGGTCAGTTCATGTTGCTGAAGTAGTTTTGTGTAATAATTTGATTGTATAATACCTGTCAGTGGTCATTACAGTAATTGCAAGTTAACTGCTCGTCATCATACTCCTGTCTGATTATTCTGATTAGGACTTCAGTGTGAAGGGTTTCTACAGCGAATCCCTGTGGTGAAATGTCTCTCTCTGTTTCCTCTGAGGATTTTAGAGCAAAAGCTCTGATTCTAAACACTGATTGTGCTTGGTCTTGTAATCATGCAATCAGTATAGTAGAGACATTGTACTGTACATTATACAGTAGGGGAAACTGTATAGAAGAAATGCTTGAAAAAAAGTTAATCAACAGCCAAAAACAGCATATCTCTCTATGACTGAAGGAGGCAGAGAGGGAGGAAAGATGAAGGGTGTTTGGGGAGGGGCTTCATTTAGCCTTTATTTATGAAGTACTGTTCATTGTTGTCCTCCAGTATCCTTCTGTCTGTGATTTGACTCTGCTTGTTGAAGCTCTTCACCATCACGGCACTCTACAAAGATCATCCACATACTTCAATAATCAAGTTCAAGAAAAGGTGAGTCTTTTCCATCTTGGATTTTTTTTAACACTGATGGAATAGTATCATAGTGCTTTTAAAAGCACAAAACAGAGACTGACACATAAAATACCTGTTTTTTCATCAGTGTGATCATTTAATGAATAAAAAATTCAGCTTCACAATGGACCATTTATAAGAACAATTTCTTTTTAAGTTGATTAATGTATGGATTTTTTTTTTTTTTTTTTTATTTATTTATTTGAGAGGATAAGCAACTGGATAATCAAATCATCAAAACTTAATACACATTTGCAGCATCCACCATTATAAATAATGGAATTAAACCGTTTACATCGAGCAAGAACTACTCCAAACTACAATCAAATGTGTTAAGTCCAGCTGGTGTGTGTCTCAACAGCTGTGCTCAGCATTCAAACAGAGTTATGTACCCCTGTGGTCCATTGCCTGCTATGAGGCTAATGTAGGGTGAAGGAATGGACTTAAAAAGAGTTCATGCTGCTTCACAGTGTTTTCAGATTCCAACAACACAATAAGTTTAAAGTGCCCCTATTATGCCTTTTTAAAGGTTCCTAATATTGTTTTGGGAGTTTCCTACAACAGGTTTACATGCATGCAAGGTCAAAAAACACTTTCATTTTCTCATAATATACATTTAATTTCACCTCAATGAATTGAGCAGTGAAGCAGTTCAAAGAATCAGTCTCTCTAAACCCCTCCTTTCCGTGAGCTTACACTGATTGGTCAGATGGCCCAATCCTTTGTGATTGGTCTACTGCGCACACCGCACGCCCATTGCTATAACTGAATGACAGCTATCAATTCGCAAGACATTGTATACAATGTATGGACAGAAAAGATAGCATCGGTTTTTACCGTATCAATTCGAGCCCAACGATGAAATGTCTGAAGTAGTCGATCAACCAGAAACTGATTCGCAATCACGACGTTTTTCTATGGTAAGTGTCTAACCGTTTCTAGAATATTCGCGTGTTGGCGTCGCAGCTGGTTAGGACAACAACTCCGATTAACATGGAAAAGATACCTTTTATTGCGTGTCGCGTCGCGTCGCGTCGCGTCGCGTCGCGTCGCGTCTGGTTAGGACACGGTGTTAAGCCAGATGTGTACACAGATTTTTTCGTCATAACTATTAACAAAGTAAAAAATGGCTAGATGACATTACAATGCATCTTAACACCCTATTACAATACAGATAGAGCTCCATTCTACTGTAATAATAAAAACGCAGAGGAAAAAAACAGTTTGTTTTACAGTTATGTAAATAAACCGAGCCCACAGTTATGTTGTAAACTCCCACGTTAGCCGAGCACAAACGTGAATAGCTAATAATGCATTGCACTTTGTAAACAAACGTCGTGCTCCATCCTTGATCATTACTCCAAGTAATAAGACAGACAAGCTGCATTAATCGACACATTTTTAGACATATTGGACCCTTATCTGAATAGCAGAGCTACAGAAACATGAGTTAGCCAGTTAGCAGGAGACATACAGACTAATGGTGTACCTTGCACAACATAACATACAAAACTGTGAATTTTGAACGATCGCTAGAAAATATAAACATCAGTTATTAATCATACTTACAGGTTGAGATTCAGAGGAGCAAGCTGGTTCAAATAAACTGGTCATTGATGCATATTTTATGACCAAGCATTTTGTGAATCCTGTGTTAAACTCCCCGAGTTTTAAAATGACGGGAACACAACAAAAGATTGTACTGCTGTTGAAAAATGAATTTTCCCTGGCGTCTGCGCGCGCAATAAGTGGGCGGGCAATATGTTAATGTTTCGTTGTGATGTCACAACGAAACGGCTTGGGATTCGTTTTACAAACGACTCGTTTAATTGACTCAGAGTCGACTCTTAATTTTGAGAGACAATAACTTTATATACGGTGCACTTTCAGATTTAAAACTTTGCAGGATGTTTCATTCACTTAGAGCTATGTTACACACTACATGAAAGGTAATTTTCAAAAATCCATAATAGGGGCACTTTAATACAAGGCCCTTACAGAATCTTTGAAATGGTCTGTGAAGTTGTATCACAAACAGCCTCAATGATATACTAATGGATTTATGATAAACTTATTTTGTCCAGTTTAGTTTAGTTTTTGTCTAGTTTAGTTTATCTAGTTCTCTATATAATAAATTATTTGGATATAATTTAAGAATACCTCTAGTCTATGATCCTTCCTTTGAATTGTTCTAAAAAAAATCTATTAATAAATATTATTTCAAAAATATTTATTAATGTTATTATCACACACATATTTATATTTAAATATAAACTACAGTTCAGTTTTGGGTTGGTGAAATTTTTTTAGGTTTTTGTTAAATGTCTCTATATAATTAAGATATAATTAATTTCTGTGATAGCAAAGCTGAATTTTCAGCATCATTACTCCAGTCTTCAGTGTCACATGATCCTTCAGAAATCATTCTAATATGGTGATTTGCTGCTTAAGAAACATTTCTTATTATCAGTGTTGAAAATATTGTGCTGCTTGATATTTTTGTAGAAACCATGATACATTTTTTCATTCTGTGATGAATAGAAATGTCAATAGAACTGTATTTATTTGCAATAGAAATATTTTGTATCATTGTGTCTTTACTATTACTTTTGATCAATTTAATGCAGCCTTGCTGAATACAAGTATGAATTTCTTTTTGAAAAATTCTAAATTTTTGAATGGTAGTGTAAATGAACCTTTATATCAGTTAATATCGGTAACACTAGACAATAAGGTTCATTAGTTAAACATTAGTTAATGTATTAACTAACATGAACTAACCATGACCAATACATTTGTTACTGTATTTACTAATCTTCGTTAATGTTAGTTAATGAAAATACAGTTCTTCATTGTTTGTTCATGTTAGTTCACAGTACATTAACTAATGTTAACAAGATTTTAATAATGTATTAGTAAATTTTGAAATTAACATTAATTAAGATTAATAAATGTTAACTAATGAACCTTAATGTAAAGTGTTACCGTTATATCATATTGATGTTTTATTGTCTGAGATTCCAGGTGACAATGAAGTTTGACAACATTCTGGATGAAGCACATGGGTTTGGCCATTACCAGATTGCGCTGGTCTTGCTGCTGTTCATACCTCGCATCACTATCCCATGTCACTTCCTCCTAAACAATTTTATCGCCGCCATCCCGTCTCACCACTGTGATATCAGCTCTCTGGATGCTGACGGGATCCTTGGGAATCTGAGTCGAGAAGAGAGACTGACTGTCAGTGTTCCTGCACAGGAAGACGGGACTCCTGCTTCCTGTCACATGTTCTCCTATCCTCAGTTCCACCTGCTGATGAACTCCTCCAGCCCCTCAGAGGTTGCTGTAGTCCAGTGTCAGAATGGATGGGAGTATGACAACAGCACATTCATCAGCACACTCGCCACACAGGTAGTCTCATGACAATGTATCCTGTAGTTCCTTCTCAGCCCTCTCACCACTCACAGTTTTTTTTTTTTTTTTTTTTTTTCCCTGCTTCTCTCTCTTTAATTTCTCAATCAGTTTGATTTAGTTTGTGACAAGAGGGGACTGGCTAAAGCATCAGCCACCATATTTTTTTTGGGCGTCATGGCTGGAGCCGTGTTCTTTGGAGTGCTCTGTGACAAGTAAAACACCAATATCCTCTATTAAGAATCTTTCAGCAGTGTGATATAATAACACTGAGTTTAATGAAACTTATCATATCATGAATGCAGTATTAATGCACTGAAGGGTCATTGCTCATCTATGTGTTGTTTTCAGGTATGGCCGTAGGAGCATGCTGCTGGTGTCCTATGTGTTATCTATCATGTTTAGTGTTGCTAGTGCTTTCTCAAGCAACTACATCATGTTTGCTGCCTTCCGCTTTCTGACTGGATTGGCACTGACAGGAATCACAAACATATCAGTTGTGCTCAGTAAGTCTTTTCTGAATCCTAACTGACTTAATTCTTCTTTTCTCTGTATTTTTCCTTTCCATTGTATCTTATCATAGGACTCAGAGACATTACGCTGTTAAGCTATCCAGTCTAAACACTTTTACCAAAATGAAAAGTGTCCAGTCTTAGCAAGGTCATTTGACTGACATGATCGTATGAGAACAAAACTTGAACTGAATTGAGCTGGATGATGACACTATTGTCTTCTGTAGAGCTACTTTAGCTGATTTCAAATTAGCTTCATAATAGATTAACTTAGTTTACACAGTGACTGATCTGAATTGAATCAACATTGAACTGACTCAAACTGAATAACAACACTTGTCTTCTGTAGAGCTGCATTACAGCAGAATTTGTATTTGTCTCATACTTGATTAAAGGTGCAGTAGGGGATCTGGGAAATGCTAACGTTAGCCTGCTAGCATTGAAAGCATATGATCCCACCCTCCCTGTAAATCGCCGTCCAAAGCCACACATTCTCCAAAACATATGAACGCACACACACACATAGCTGCTCTCGGCAAAGCGTACCTAATGTCTCAAAGCATGTAACATTATGATAATAATGAATGTAAACAACTTAGAAAGCTTGTACCTGACTGCTGCAGATTCATTTTGGTGTTGACAACTGTTGGATATTGGATACACATAATTCCGAGTCTGAGGACGTGAACAGCTCTGGTTAGAACGTCACAGGTTGCCATCTCTTAATAACGGCCCAGGTGGAAAAATATTATGGTAATTTATAGTAAATACTATAGTATACTGTATATATTATAGTATTTACAACACTTTGTTAATGAATGCTACAGCATACTGTAGTATTAACTATAGTGAACTGATAAACTGTAATAAATACTGTAGTATACTTTAGTTTTTACTACAGTAAACTGTAGTGTATATTGTAGTATAATATACCCTGTAGTTGTAGAAAACTTAGTACAGTACTGGGTAAAGTAATTTGTTTATATTACTATAGTTGTTATGTTACCACAGCAACTATAGAATTACCACAACAAATTAATTAAAGGACTTTACTATAGTATGGTTTAAAAAACACTATAGTATTTACTATAAATTACTATAGTATTTTTTCACTTGGAGGTGTTATGGCGTGAACGCAGCATAAGCTAAAGAAACTGTAAATAGTGGCTGCTGTTTGTGCTCCGTGACTGAGGTCTGTCTGTATAATCTCTGCATAACATGAAACACGCTGATGACATATGATGTCTGGGTATGTAAAAACGTACGTTAACAGGCAGGTAGGACATTGTATTATTTCATTCGGATCGAATATAATAATTGGATGTACATTTTATGGTCCTACGCCTTCCACAGACAATATATATAACAAAAATGTTTCTGTAGAGAATTAGCTATTGCACCTTTATTTATTTATTTATTTATTTTTACTGTGAAGCTGCTTTAAAACAATCTGTACTGTATATAAAGCAATATAAAAAGGTGAAAAGGGGAATTACAAAGGTTTCTAAAAAAAAATTCATTAAATATTAAGTATTTTAAAAATGTTTTATTAAAGAACATTATTTCTCCCCTTTCTCTTCTTGAAAAAAAAAAAACATGTATAGAATGTGTATATTTTTTTGTTTTTGTTTTTGATGTTTCTTCTATGAAAAATGTTTGTGAATTGTTTTTATAACATTTCTGATGTTTAATGATTACATGTGATCTGATCTGCAGGTGTTGAGTGGGTGGACACTAAGCACCGTACATTTATGGGCGTGTTCGGCAGTATTTCCTGGAGTTTAGGCAACATGCTGCTGGCTGGTTTTGCCTATCTGGTCACTGATTGGAGGATGCTGATTATTGCTGTCACTTCTCCTCTTCTTCTTGCTACAGCAACCTGGTGGTAAGGGAACACCATTATATGTTTTTATAGAAAAGTCCTGAGTCTTCCTCACAGTCAGGGCCTGTTTGTAAGGTCATGTCATGTTTTTCCTCAGCTGGAAAGATCTATCCTTTTTTTTTTTTTTTTCATTTGTTCCTGTCACACACCACACCAAAAAATTTAACAACAATAAAACTCATGTGTAGTACTGCATCCATGAGCACCAGCACCTTTCGCAGAAAATATTCCTTGTCTTAAATGTCCTCAAAGAGCAAAGATATATCGTATATATTTCTGCTCTATCAACAAGAGCTGTCACTCCCATTGCGAATGACATAATTGAGTTTCTTTTTTTATCTTTTTTTATTTTTTAGTATTTATTAAATGTTTAGTATTTCTATACTTATATACTGTACACAATGAGCATAATAGTTTAATATTACCATTGTCTGAACCATCGTCATTCAATCATGTCATTCACAATATGTCATTCACAATATGTCATAAATTTTTTTTGATTTGCTTTAAATCAAAGTTTAATAAAAAAATTGTAACTTCAGTGATTATTGGTTTGGTTCATGACTTATATTATAATATACATTTTTTTATTATATATTAAACTTATATACAGTACCTGTCAAAAATTAAAATGATAAAAAGTTTGG
Organism: Ctenopharyngodon idella; assembly: GCF_019924925.1. NCBI lineage: Eukaryota > Metazoa > Chordata > Actinopteri > Cypriniformes > Xenocyprididae > Ctenopharyngodon > Ctenopharyngodon idella. The sequence goes on from NC_067236.1 coordinate 7,004,216, forward strand.
GAAAAAAAATGATTGGTTAATACTTTAATAGGTTGATCCCTGAATCAGCGAGATGGCTAATAGCCAATGGAAAGGCAGAAACAGCATACAAGTATCTGCAAAAGTGTGCTACTTTTAACGAGAGACAAGAATTCACATCAAGAGTCAAGCCAGAGGTAAACAAGGTCTCATTTGCTATCTATGTTTGCCATCATTTAGATATTTGCAACAAACTTATTTCAACAGTAACACCTTCCTTTGTTTCTTTCTCAGTCTCTGTCCACTGTAGCAACTATGGATCATCAGGATCACAGTTACACTTACTTAGACCTAGTCAAAACGCCACAGCTGAGGAGACTCACACTCTTTACCGGAATAGTGTGGTAGGTTTTTGTGTGTACTAATTTACTTTATTTTAGAATTGAAGAAAATGCCTCTATTTAGTAAATATGTGGAAGCAATAAGCCTGCATTCATTTTCCCTTTTTGTAGGTATGGAGTTGCTTCTACATACTATGGCATCAGCTTAAACATCACCGGCTTTGGGCTTAATCTTTACCTGACGCACTTCATTTACGCAGCCATAGAGGTGCCGGCGAAAATCCTCATCTACTTTACTCTCGACAAGGTCGGCCGTAGAGTCACTCAGAGCGGGACACTGGTGCTCACTGGATTTTGCATACTCATCAACATCATCACACCTACAGGTTTGTAGATGTGTCTTTTCAGTTTAAAGCAAAGAAGGCAGTTAGTTGCAAGTGCACTTTAAATCAGTCGTTCTCAACAAAAAAATAGTTTCACGACTATGGTTCCAATAGGGTCAAGGCCAGCAGGAAAAAAAAACAACAACGCTAAATGCAAATTATAAAATGCAAGTTAGGATACCAAAATACATACATGGATCAGCTTTTAAAAGGGGTGACTTGTTTATGATGTCAAAAGCCATACAGCTGTCAAACTCTATTAATTTTGATACAAAACTGACCAAAACAGCAAATCCCAACATGGAATGATTGTCCATCCTTGAAAATCATGAACAAAATTATGCAAGTCTAGACTTAATTAAACACCTGTTCACTCACAACAAGGATAGACATAGTTTATCATGACAACAGTCACTGAAATGCATATATCAAGATATTTAGAAAACAAAAACTCAACAATTTTACATATCTTCTAGTACATTCAGTTGGTAATATTAATAAATTATAATGCTTAATTTTAAGGACATTTTCTTTTTAAGGACAAATTTTACTGTTTTGGGCCAGACTGTAAAATCTAGTCTTAAAAGGGGACCTACTATGCAAAATTTACTTTTATAAGGTGTTTGAACACAAATGTGTGTCCACAGTGTGTGTGAACAACCAGCCTATAATGGCAAAAATCCACCCACTCTTTCTTTATAATCCCCATAAATCATAAACAGTTTCTCCAAACTAGCGATTCAAGATTTCCCACTATTCTTCTCTTATGTAAGAGTTAGGGTGACCACCCGTCCTGCTTTCTGTTGTACCGCACAGCATTTTCACCCCTTGTCCGCACGTCGCATATTGAGAAAATGACCCGCATTTTCATCAGTCTGTTGGTTTTTAATTATCATATTAAGAAAACGTGCATGCGTTCTTTTGCCTTTTTAAGAAAGCATTCTATTTATTCTTTTTGCGGCGTAGTTTTTCACCTATATTTAACAGCGCTTCGTCAGAAGTAACATCCCGCCTTACACAAATACAACAGTAGTTTTTAAAAAAAAAAAAAATCCTATCCAATGGTTGAAAAGAAAGGAGTAAACACGGTCACTAGTAGGTTGTGACGGCTGTGAATCAAAATGTGGAGCGGTGATTCGTTCCATGTGTTCCCTGTCAGAAAACAAATGGATAATTCTAATAAAATTTTACAAGGCAACATAATGGAAACAAAAAAGAGAAAATGTTCTTTTAGTAAAGACTGGGTTAGGATATACCTGGGTGAGGCTGCTCTCTTTCGCTGGAGGAGAACAGAATTTATCAACTTGTTGCCTGCTGTGGTTGTTTTAATTCACATCCTTTCTAAAAAATATGAAAGTTTTTGGTTTAATATATTTTTAATATATAAGACCATCAATGAACTAATTTCATGTTGTTTTATATTTTATTTGTTCATTATTTATTTTGTTGGATTTTAGTTGGACTTGGTCAGAACTGTTTCAAAAATAGTTATCTGCATGATGCCTGCGGCCTTTGGGCTCAGTGATGTTGAATTTAAATGACATGTAAAATAAAGACATGTTATGTTACATTGTGATGTAATGGTGTTTTCTGGAAGGGACTAAAGAACAAAGTATTTTTATCAGCTGAAAGGCAGAATACAAAGGTTTTTATTAAGTTAGACATTATATAACAGTTTTGGGTTATGTTTTAGTGTTGGTAACATGTCCCACATTGTCCCACACAAACTTAGTAATCGTCCCACATTTGGTTTGTTTGATGGTGGTCACCCTAGTAAGAGTAGGGGGAAGCCCCGCCCACGACTGGCGACAGATCTGCCCTATTAGCTTAGCTCCTCCCCTGAGTGAGCTGTACAGTCCGCCATGTTTATCTCCTTGCCAGAGAATTTAACAGCAGCATTCAAGTAAGAAATGTATTCTTATTAAAGCTACTAAATTTATTTAATCAAGAGCAGTGACTGATTTTCTGTTTTTCTTTTGTTGTTTGATTCACATTAACAGCATATACAGCAGTAGGTACTGTATATTACACTGCTGTCACTTTTTTGACATAACCTTGTGTGTATTTGACAGTTTAAGTGCAATAAGACATGTAAGAGAAATCAGTTTAATACTCACAGGACATGCCGTCTGACAGCCAGCTTTCTATGCATTTGCTTCATCTGTGTGCGCTCAGAAAACCATATATCAGAAGTTTAAACTGTTATGGCTTGAAAACACGTGCAAATGATAAACTTTCATAATGTCGAAGAACTGCAATGTCACGTGAGCGTGGCCGTGATAGAGATGAAAACAGATGTTCTGTTAGTTTTTGCAGAGTATGGGAGGCACAAGTTGTACAGGCTCCACCCTCTTAGGGAGCAGCAGCTCATTTGCATTTAAAGATACAGGCACAAAAACAGCATGTTTTTCCTTCCACTCAAAAATGATCATTTACAACATGGTATAATAAATGATCTGTGGGGTATATTTAGCTGAAACTTCACAGACACATTCTGGGGACACCTGACACTTATATTATATTTTGTAAAAAGGGCCATAGTAGGTCCCCTTTAAAGAATCACTGCTTTGCCCAAAACAGTTTTGCTGATCTTTTATGAATGGCATAGTATGTGACGTGATTTGGTTGATGATTTTCTCTGACCTCTTCTGTGTGAATGTCTGTGGGGTTAGAATACTGGACTTTTCGGACTGTGATTGCAGTGTTGGGTAAAGGACTTTCAGAAGCTTCGTTCACAACTGTGTTCCTGTACACCACTGAGCTCTATCCTACAGTCATGAGGTTAGAATTTAGCATGTCCCTTTTCAAATTATTAAGCACAATCTAGCTGAAAATGCTTCTGTTATCTCCCTTTCATGTCTATAGGCAGAATGGGCTTGGCTATACCAGTTTTATGGCACGTTTGGGTGCATCCATTTGTCCTCTCATCATGCTCTTAGAAGACATGTGGACACTCTTCCCAGAGGTCATTTTCTGCACAATGGCCATCTTTTCTGGTCTCATCGCTTGGCTTCTACCTGAAACCAACAACGCAAGATTGCCAGAAACCATAGAAGATATTGAAGAGACAAGGTATAAGAAAAAAGACTAAATGTTTTCAGCTTTAGTATTTTTTGTATTGTTTTCTTATTCTGTTATTTTGTTTGCCGTAGATTGTTTTTCTCATCTTTTTAAATTCACAATAACTTGCTTTATTATTTATCTTTTACAGAAAGAAACCTGTCTATTTCACAACAGAGGACCAGAGTAACGTTCTTTTAAAGTTGCCCATCTCTACAGACACAATGCAATGATATGCAAATCACTTCAAAAGCACAAATAGCCAAGCTGCCATAGTAACAAAGTCTCATAAGCTGCACTTGAAATCATATCCCACCTTTTGTATATAACCAATTAAATGTGAGTCATGGTATACTGTTTTACTTGCTTTCTTACCTCTAGGAATCGAAAAATCTAGATTCAGTCATTTTGTCCATGCATTACCTAAATTTATATAGATATTTAGATAATCTCTTTCTTTTTAAAGAGGTCCTATTATGCTTTTTTAAAACGTACACATCACAATATTACTCATTTAAATAATTCCCACCGAAGGCATATGCATAAAAAGGGGGCGAGGCCTGCTTGAGTTGTTTTATTAGTGTGTTGAAACTAGTGGTTATGGTAAGGGGTGTAACATTTCCAAAACACTCTTGAAGCAGTTGACCAATCACAACACAATGGTCCAGCCGACCAATCCAAGTGCATTGTGCTTTCCAGAACGAGGGGCTTCATAGAGACCGGAATTAAACAGAGAGTTACTGACAGACTGGGATGCGAGGTGCTGCAACAATGTAAAATATGTGAAGAATAATGTTTTTTTTTTTTTTTTGAACATTCAAGAATGAAAACCTATTCTAGTAGACCCCCAAAACAAAATCAAGACTTTGTAAAAGGGCATAATATAGCCTCTTTAAGTCCGTTTCCCAGCAAACAGCACCATGGACAGCACCCCCAGCATTAGAATCTGGACTCTGTGTGAAAGACAGCACCCTGGACAGCTCCACATTTACCTGAAGTCTGACTTCTGTTAATGAGCTGTGGAAGTGGCAACACTCTCCTGTAATTGACAACTGACACCAAAAACCAATACATCACACATATTCTCTTCAAAAAAAAAAAAAAAAAAAAAAAGGAAAAAAGAAAATAAATAAATAGTTAGTGTGTACAGCAAATATATGATTATAGAATGAGTAACTCTGGATGTGTCTCAATTTGTCTCTCTATATATCTAATCAGAGACATTCAAATTTTTATAATTAGAAAAAGCATACTGTGTATCATTCAGTCTTCTACATAAAAAGGTGTCACATGTGTCATTAAAAAAATGTGTTGTAAACATTTTTTCTCATTATCTAAACTTTATAACAAGTGATAGAGAATTATAGAGAAAAGACCTGAATGCAAGCAGGCAGGCTATTTGTGTAACAATTTCGCTGGCCAAACATGCATCCCACTGCATGCAGTTATAGCTATAATTAGATTGTTTAATTAGATTATATTTAATTCCAGTGTTCCTGGCAGGGAGTGAGAACAGACTTGTGTTTCACACCTACAGCTTTCTGCATTTAAAAAGCTTTGATGAAGCTTTGCTGGACCTGATTAATTTATGCAAGTTTCTGTTGCTACATGTTCAGTCCTTCTAATAATGGTACTATGTCACAGAACCTCTAGATGGCAGTAGTGACAGAGAAAGAGTAGTCATTCTTTATATGTGGCTTGCAGTGCTGTCATAAGAGATGACATTTAGATTTAACTGGTGCTACATCTTAGACAGAACTGTAAAATGTACAGCACCTGAGTTAAATATATGAGTGTCACAGCAAAGGGTCTGAATACTTAGGACCATGTGATATTTCAGTTTTTCTTTTTTAATAAATCTGCAAAAATGTCAACAATTCTATGTTTTTCTGTCAATATGGGGTGCTGTGTGTACATTAATGAGGAAAAAAAATGAACTTAAATGATTTTAGCAAATGGCTGCAATATAACAAAGAGTGAAAAATTTAAGGGGGTCTGAATACTTTCCGTACCCACTATATATATATATATATATATATATACAGTGCACAGCATAAATGAGTACACCCCCTCTGAACAAATACAAAATATGTATTTTCTTTATGATCACTAATACAATTCATGGAAAGATGGCAAAACTAAAATGTATTAAATATATACATAATAAAAACTATATGTCATTAATAGCCATAAAATAAGTAAATTAGCCAATTTTGTTTAACTGAATGAGTGCAGAAATGAGTACACCCTAGATTTAATTCAACAAATGTATAATATTCTAGTACTTAGTATGCCCTCCATAATTTTGAATATACTGCTCTGACCCTTCTTGGCACAGAGTGTACAAGTTCATGACAAATTGTCACATCTGTCCTGTTTAACTCCTGGATGATGAGCTCCAAATGTTGTGGGTTTCTCCCTCAGCCGAAATCGCATTCTAGGGGGCAGAAATGGGAACACGGGGGCACCGCGATGCGACAGCAAAGGGCACTTTCACTTTCGCGATCAAAGGGGCGGGGGCTCAAGCCCCCCCCGGCCCCCACCTTGTGCACGCCACTGGTTAAGATTGATTACATGTCCACAGAAGGTTTTTCACCTTGGGAGAATGTGGAATGAGGAAAGGGTAACATCTTCTGTTTCAAGTTTGTGTATTAAATTACACAGTGGTGTGGGAATTCATGACAGCATTGATAAAGCACAACTCCCTCACATCTTCAGCACTCATTCATCCTATATAAGAGCTTTACTACCACTGAACTTTACTGTGGGAACCAGACACTTCTCACTGTACTCCTCCTCTAGCAACACCATAACATTTTGGATGCTGTTAGATCCAAAATGATTGATTTGGTCTCATGAGACCAGAGTATTGATTCCCAGAATCTATATTTTGTAAATATGGGCTTTGGAAATGTCTAACTGACTTTATTGTGCTTTGGCTACAGTAGGTAGTTCCAGTGAGAACAACAACCATGCATGTCATTTCTGCAGGCTGTATCTTACTCTGTGAGATAAACAGTCACTCTTTTCATAGCTTTTGCTGGCTCTGAGACACAAGTATTTCTCCTGCTCTTTGTCTAGCAAAAAAAGCCCTCATCACTAAATGAAAGCTTAAAATGAAGGCGGCCTTGTCACAAGTCCATTGTTTTTGAATTTCTGTGTTACTTTTGCTACATTTTCACACTTAAAACAATGATTTGGTAATCCTCTAGCACCACTGTCCTCTTTTGTGCTAAGAAATGAGTCTTCTGACAGTTCTCTCCCAAGTGGTTACATTGTTGTCAGCATTAAATCTGAGAATGATTCAGTGGGCTATATAACACTTTTAATTGTCAAGAAATTACTTCTCTTTAAATATTTTGGTTCAACATACTTACCTGTTGATCAAACATTGCCTCAAACTTTAGAAAATTTAGGAGGGTGTTCTCATTTTTGCTACACAACATTTTATCACATTGAAAAGAAAATCATATTTTCCTGAATAATTTTGACATGCTTCTTTGGTAATTGATTAAGCAGACTTGCTGGAACATTATATCTCTAAAGCACCCTAACATGTCAAATAATTGAGTAATTGCTGACTTTCAGAAGTTTCAGAGGGGGTGTACCCATTTATGCTGTGCACTATATATATATATATATATATATATATATATATATATATAATTTTTCAACACTGATAATTAATTATAATAATAAATGTTTCTTGAGCACCAAATCAGCATATTAGAATAATTTCTGAAGGATCATGTGACACTGAAGACTGGAGTAATGATGAAAATCCAGCTTTGACATCACAGAAATAAATTTATTTTCAAATGAAAACCAGTTATTTTAAATTGAAATAATATTTCACAAAGTATTGCTCGTTTTACTGTATATTTGATATAAAATAAGTGCTTTGGTTAGCATAAGAGACTTTTTTTCAAAAATATTACAAAATCTTGCAAAACCCCAAACTTTTGAACGGTAATGTATTCTTTCTTTTATTTGTTTAGCATTTAAACAATGACAGCAAATTTCAGCTGGAAATCTCATTTCAAATTTAAACTGTAATAATATAATACAATATAATATAATATAATATAATATAATATAATTTTTTTTTTTTTTTTTTAGAGATCTGCCTTTGCCCCAGTCTATGTATGGTTCAACACTGCTGTCATTTATTAAACAGGCAGAAGTCCTTGCAAATGACTAGAGGATGGTCACTAGTTCAAACACTCTCTTGTTATATGTTAATCTGCTAAAGGAAAATGCTAATGTACAGTCTGTCTGTGCAGAATGGTATCCATGCCTATATGTGAATTATATAGACATGGATGTGTTTTCATGGAAAGTAGTAAGTCAACATACTAACGTCTATGTGCTATGTGCTATGTGTGTTTGTTTGTGTTTAAGAAAAAGAGATAGAAGTGAAAAGGAATATATATGAATATTTTTCATGTCAGTATGTGAGAGGTTAATGATCTACATCAGTGCAGTGAATGTGTAAGTAGACTTATTGTTGGACAAGCTCAAGTCCATATCGTCCTCATTGTTTCTTTTGAGCCACATCAGAACATTTGGTCAGCAAAGATGAAGTTTGAGAACCTGTTGGCTGAGGTTGGGGGGTTTGGAAAGTACCAGATCAGTATCATCGCCCTTTTGGTGATTCCAAGAGTCACACTGCCATTTCACTTCCTGTTAAACAACTTTATCGCTGCTATCCCGTCTCATCACTGTGACATCAGCTCTCTGGATGCTGACGGGATCCTTGGGAATCTGAGTCGAGAAGAGAGACTGACTGTCAGTATTCCTGCACAGGAAGATGGGACTCCTGCTTCCTGTCACATGTTCTCCCATCCTCAGTTCCACCTGCTGATGAATTCCTCCGGCAGCACAGATCTTCCTGTAGTGGAGTGTCAGAATGGATGGGAGTATGACAACAGCTCATTCAAATCAGTCTTGGCTACTGAGGTAATTCACTTTATATTCAAATGATTTTATAACTATATACTTTAATTTTAAGATAGTTAAATATGGTTTTCACAGTTTATTATTATTATTATTATTATTATTATTATTATTATTATTAAAATTCAGAGAAAATTATAAGTAAGCCATTTTTGGGTTGATTTCCCCAAAAAGTTGGCTCGACCAATGGCATGAGTTTGGGGCGGGACTTTTTGTTTCTCTGGCCAATGACAGGTGAGGGGAGTGTTTAAATTCTGTTTGATGATGATAGTAGTGCAAAAATTACATCAGCTTTAAAAAAAAACACATGACAAATACAAGTTTTGAGTAAAGGAGAGTTGTACATCTGAAATAGACATTAAGCAGAAATACATCACTGATCAATAGGAAAAGTATATCTCCCTGATACCGTATGTGTCCCTCTTTCAGTTTGAATTGGTGTGTGACAGGAAAGGTCTGAATAAAGCTACAGCCACCATTTTCTTTGTTGGTGTGATGGTTGGAGCAGCCATTTTTGGCTGGCTGAGTGACAGGTGAGACTTAAGATTTAGATCTGGGCCTTCAAAAGGTGAAATAAATGCCACATAATCATAATTTGAAGCAGTTCAAGTACTGTTTTGAAAAAGCTGCTCCACAAACTACAAACAAAAAGCATCTACGTACATTGAAGTTAGTTAAATATGTATAAACACATATTGTTAGTTAACAATACATGTTTATAAATAAAAAATAACTGCCCTTAAATTTTAATCAGAGACATTTTGCACAAACATAATGAGGGGTTTTTAATAAATGGCCATCTCGATTAAGGTTGAAACTTGAATAATAAATGTATGCAATAAAAATACTTTATTTAACATACTGAGTTCAATTAAAATATAGATATATTGAAGGAATTCAAATGACTGACTCGTTTTTGTGAATCACATGAACCATCTGAACGGAGCGATTCACTAGAATGAATCAGGCTTTCCAACTCTACAGGACAGGCAGATGAGAGAGAGGGGACCTTTTAGGATGAAACGATTCACCACGTACACACTGCAGCTAAATTCGGTTGTCAGTTCACCTTTTAGTGCTTAATCGCGTTCTGTACACACACAGTTCAGTAAAATACGGGAGTGACAACTGCATTCTTCAACCAAATTAACTGCCGAAAAATACAGGTAGTGACAACCGCATTTACAGAAATTCCACGCAGTGTGTACGGAACCGAACTGAACAACTAGTTGTTAATGACGTTTAACGTTCATCGGAAATGTGTCTCTATGCGCGGTGAATCACAGGGAAAGCACGAGCACTGACTCATTCGAGTTGCCAGATCTTGATAGAAAAATCAGCGAACAAGAATAAGCCCATAATAAACCGAAATAAATCCAAATGCTTTATGCTGAAAATAACACCAAAATATCACGATTAATGTCTGCGCATTTTAATGACTCGTTGACCCGTTCACTTTATGAGACAAGCTTAAACAACAAGCCCGAAAACGCTTATAATGAGTGACCATGGTAACACAGAAAGAGCGCGCGCTGTGTGAAACAGGCTGTACAAGCATAAACAAAATAGGACGCCTCTGTCGACTGTGTTAGTGTGTTTAGTTAAATTGCTGAAAATAACGAGTGTTTTATCACTGTAATAATACTTTGGTCACAATAATGGATACCAAACACGAGAGACGCCAGAACGTAGCTATGGTTTCCAAGCTGTCAATCATTGCATTTTCGAGAGTGAGTCGTGTTCCGTACACACATGTAATGATAATTTAGGGGATTCACTCCCGCATTTAAATGCGGTTGTCACTCCTGAAACTTACAGTGTGTACGTGGTCTCACTAGTATGAACTAGGCCGCGTTCACACAGCAGCAGAATACGGTTGTCAGTCCTGTATTTGAGTCCTTAATACGGTTACGTTCACACACATTACGGTTATTTACAGGAGTGACAACCGCATTCACTGTTCTCCACCGGAGCGGCTCCCGTCAGTTTTGTGTTTCTTTTCGAAATTCAAATGCCATGTCACGCGCGAGACGTCGCAAAGGATGTGACACGCGAGTGCAGCGGTTAAAGACTCCAGCTAGCGCGTGTTTACATTGGTGCTGCTGTTGGTTAATGAAGTTTGAATGGATGAACTCGCCTTTCAATTGGTCCCTTGTCATGTCAAAAGTGATGAGACTTTTCAGTTTTATGGACGTCGCCATCTTTAATATTACGTTGGTCACTGTCGTTATGGTTACTAGTAAGAGAATATGTCTCTTTGCACATTCATACAGGCCGGGGGGGGTCTGTTAAGGATTAGATTATTCATTCACTATGACAGGCAAAATGAATCGGATTTACATACTTCACGGAATGAATCAACTGTTTAAAGGTAATAAAAAAGCGATGTAGCGTTTGGTCGCTTAATGCTGCTCATTAGAAAAAGTAACTTGTTCTGGAAAAGGTACACTACTTTAAAAACAGCTGAACTACTGTCAGGCTACTAAAAACGTAACTGGTGGCTTTTTTTTATGTTAGTTACTCCCCAACACTGTACTTAAGTATTATGGTATATCTCATGTGTTCTGTTTATCTAATTCCAGATACGGTAGGAAACGAATGCTGATGGTGTCATACCTGATATCCATTTCATTTGGGGTGGCCAGTGCATTCTCTCAGTCCTTCATCATGTTTGCTATAATGAGGTTCTTTACTGGGATGGGCCTTACAGGCATCAGCATAATCTCCATTGTCCTGTGTGAGTGCTCTACATACCTAAACATGGGCGACTAATTAATGTGTATTTTATAATTAATATGCTTAATTCTGTAAATTTATTCACAATCACAACTACCATTACTTCACAATTATACAGCGAATCAGCAGTTTTTAACAAATCAGTTGAATGAATGAACGAACGAACAAACGAATGTTTCAATTAATCACTCATAAAGACAGTCGCTGTGTCTGTTTACTTCCATACTTTATAGTATGTGAATACAGTGTGGCAAAAGAAAGTAGTATATCCGAATGACTTACTACTCCTGCTGAGATTCTGGAGTGTGCATTCAATGGCCACTTTACTATTCCATGAAGCCACAGAGGAGTTGTTTAGTATCTGAATGAAGTAGCGTTTTTGAACGAATCGGTTGAATGAATGATTCAACGACTTGTTTTGTTCCTGTATGAATCAGTGTTTTGAATGAATGGATTGAATGATTGAATGGCTCACTCATAAAGAAAGGCACTTTACTGGTGTAAAGATATAACTGTGCAGAAAGTCACTTAAAGGTCTTCATCACACAGACTTACAGTCTATTTTAAATAATAAAACTTTATTATTATTGTTCATCAGGCGTAGAATGGGCTGATATTGCACACAGAACGATTGCTGGAGTTTTAATCAGTCTGGACTGGTCTATCAGCACTATGATATTGCCTGGCATTGCTTATCTTGTCAATGACTGGAGGCCTCTGATCATCACGGTAACAGCTCCCCTTGGACTGGCAGTAATCACATGGAGGTAAGATATTACTATGATTGATTCTCATGTCCAGTTTTCCCAAATTACATAATTCTTGTCTGCTAGGTGGATCCCAGAGTCAGCACGATGGCTCATAGCCAGTGGACGACTGGAAGAGGCCCATCATTATCTGAGCAAATGTGCTTCAGCCAATAACAGACAGCACAACCTCAGAGATATCAAACCAGAGGTAACATTTTAATATGTGACATTGAGAAAGAGATCAAATTTTTGGTATTTTCCTAAAGCTTTTGAGAACATGACTTTTCAGACCCTTGCTAATGTTATAATTGCTGAGGACAGAGGTGACAAGAAGTACTCCTATCTGGATCTTGTGAGGTCTTCTAATATGAGGAAACTGGCTCTGCTTACAGGAATCACTTGGTGGGAATGTTTTGTCTAGACTACAGACTTTATGATAGATAAAATTATGGTTTACTCTTCAAAGTCAATTCTGAACACCCGGTTTACTAAGAGAAGATTTTGAGGTAAATTGTTTTTGCAGGTTTGGAGTGGCATTTACTTACTACGGCATCAGTTTGAACATCAGTGGCTTTGGGCTGAACCTGTACCTCACCCAGTTTATTTATGGTGCCATAGAGATGCCATCAAAACTGGTGGCATATGTGTGTCTTGATAAACTAGGCCGCAGGTACAGTCAGGTGGGCACGTTGATTACAACAGGAGTCTGCATTGGCATCACTGTCCTCATTCCCAGAGGTAAGGGATAAAGAACAATCATTTATTAGGATGCCACAATCATGTGTGACTGTCAATGTTCGTTTTATTTAGTTTATTCAATTACAGATCAACCATTTATCATGTTCTTGTGATCATGAGTCTGGCATTTCAATGAATATAATATGTGAATGTTTTGTATTTACAAGTCAGTCATTCATTATGACATCACAATCATGTGCCTGATTTTTCAGTCCATTTAAATGAATGAACAATAATTCATTGGAATGTCATAGTAATAAAAGACTGAATGTAGTTACGTAAAAGTCATCCATTGTGATATCACGGTCATGTGTTTAGCATGTCAGTCAAATAAATGGTAGAGTCAGCATGAAATGGAAGTTGTGATAGCAAATAACAGAGAAGATATGTCGCTGCAAGAGGGAGGGGAAGTTATTTTGATTAAAGATTAAAAAGGCTTTTTTTTTTAAATTTTAAATAATAATAATGATGTGCACGGATTAAATAATTTATAAGAAATACTGCTGTATTCCTAAAAAAAAAAGAATTGTCCATTTTGATTTCAAGCGTTTTTGATGTCAGAATCATTTGTCAAGTTAACGTTGAAGTGTGTATTTTTTCCAGTGTTAAAATGCTTTATCTTATCCCAGTTTAATATGCAAAGGCAACTACGTCAAAGTAAGCCATTTATGGGCTGATTCACTCACAATATACAACAAAATCGAAACATTGCTCTGTTGATTTGAGTGTACTAACAAAGTTTTGCAGGTTATTATGGCCCCTGCTGATAAATGTTGTGATTACACAAAAAGCATTTTTCTCCAATTAATGGCAAGTAGCTACATATTTATTTAATAAATAATCAAAAAAATTTTCCTGTGGCTCTCAAAATATTAGTTACATTTTAGTCACCCATTTCAGTCACCATTTATGGCTCAGGTAATGACACAGACATTTCACACTGAACTTCACTCTGTGTCTGTCTGTAGATTTGTGGCTGCCTCGTACAGTCATTGCTGTGCTGGGTAAGGGATTCTCAGAGGCCTCCTTCACATGTGTTTTCCTCTATACCACTGAGCTGTACCCAACTGTGTTACGGTCAGTTGTTATCATTTGCAAATCTTATTCTTTTCTGTGCATAATAAAACAACATTAACTCAAATTTGCATTTAATCTCTTCTGACCATAGGCAGAATGGATTGGGCTATAGTTCATTTGTTGGTCGTGTTGGTGTCTCTTTAGCACCTCTTGTGAGCCTCCTGGATGAGGTCTGGCTCCCTCTGCCACAGGTCCTGTTTTGCTCTGTAGCCATCATTGCAGGCCTCCTTGCGCTGATCCTCCCTGAGACCCACAATGTGCGGCTTCCTGAGACTATTGAGGACATTGAGAAAACTAGGTGATTAATCATTTACTACTTTTTTTTTTTTTTTTTTTTTGAACAATTAATCACATAAGATAATAAAATTATTGTCATGATTGTGATTGTCAAATACCTTACTGTGTTCTAAAGAAACTTGATATAAAAATATGAAATACATATTTTTTGTTTAATTAACTTAATTAAACCACTGTGTTTTTTACTCAGGAAAAGATCAGTGTGTTCACAACTTGAATATCAGCTTGGAAAGCAGCCCTTCAAGGAGACAAAATGAATCTAACCTGTAGAGAAGATGAATCTAATAAAAATCAAATTCATCATTGAATTGTCTTGGTCTTTATTTTTAATAACTTACTCTTGTGACAGTCTACAAAACATTTTCTTGTATATTAACTCAGCAGAAAAAAAGAAAGAAAAAAAAAACCCTTTTTCAGGATACTGAATTTTAAAAATAATTTTGTAAAATCCAAAAGTTTTCCAGAACTTTATTTGAAAAGGTTTAAACAATGTTTTTCAATGAAACAAGCAATTATTGCACATGGACCTCTGGAACAGATTACAGGTGGCAGACAGTTAAGGTCACAGTTAAAGTAACTAAAGAGACCTTTCTACTGACTCTGAAAAACTGGTCTCTGATCACCTGCGTGAACATGCAATAGTCCTGCTGCAGGAGGCATGAGTACTGCAGATTCAGAGCAATAAACGCCTAAGACAGAGCTACAGGGAGACAGGAAAGACAGCTGATTGTCTTTGCAGTGCCAAACCACCTGTAACCATATGTCCCCCCAGACATGTTGGAGAACTTTTACAAATGCTTTGGTGGAAGAGTGGAATAACATCTTCACAGCAAGAACTGGCAAATTTTGTGCACTGTAGAACACTGTGTTATTGACTACAACCCCTGTGGCCACAAGTTCACAATGTGTGTGTTGTCATCATTAATTTTGAAGTATTTCCACATCCTGACATTGTTTCTGCTGTTACTGTCGGTGTCTGTGCACGGAAAATTCTGTCAGTTACGTCACGTGAGGTATCGGTCTTTAGTATCGGGGGTATTTTTACGAGTACGAGTACAAGTACATGAGCTTGGTATCGGTATCGGTGCATCCCTAGTATTAATGTTTCAATTTAAATAATTTTTAAAAAATATAATTTATTCCTTACTCCAGTCTTCAGTCACACAATCCTTCAGAAAACACTCAAAAAAAAAAAAAAAAATTAAACCTTTTTTAAAGATTTAAGCAATTTAATTAATAGTAAAATTCCATCAAACTGAATTGAATAATCCTTATGCAATTTAACTGAATGATTGAACAATCCTTAATCAGTTTTTCAATTAAATTGCATAAGGATTATTCAGTTCAATTTGATAGAATTTTACTATTAATTGCGTAAATCTAAAAAAAAAAAATCTTATCAATGTTTAAAACACTTGTGCTGTTATTGTATTAAGATTTTGTGAAAAGAACAGCATTTATTTGGAATAGAAATCCAACATAAATGCCTTGTAGCATAAATGCCTTTTGATCAATTTAATGCATTCTTGCTGAATAAAATTCATGACAAAATTCATGTTAGATAAGCAATGCCAGTTTACTGAACAGACTATGACTGCCTAAGAATGTGAAAGAAGCAGTTAATCTGTGTTTGAGGGCAAAGTTAGCGTAAGCTCAGAATGACAAAGCAAGAATTAACTTCTTTTGTAAAATGACAATAAAGTTTCAACCAAAGGGTTTAATTTTTACAAATGTTACACAGAGCTTTAGACATCCCCCTTGTTAACCATTTTCTTCCCTTGGAGTGTTCTGACTATGAGGTATGAACCAAATGGCCAGGTGAGACAGATTCACAACCAAGTGAAGCACAACAGAGCGCAAAGATGAAGTTTGAAGATCTTCTCTCAGAAATGAATGGATTCGGAAGGTTCCAGAAGATGGTCCTAATGATCAATTTCTTTGGTCGATTCAGTCTCGCCTGTCATTTCCTGTTAGGCAACTTTATTGCTGTCATCCCGTCTCACCACTGTGATATCAGCTCTCTGGATGCTGATGGGATCCTTGGGAATCTGAGTCGAGAAGAGAGACTGACTGTCAGTATTCCTGCACAGGAAGATGGGACTCCTGCTTCCTGTCACATGTTCTCCTATCCTCAGTTCCACCTGCTGATGAACTCCTCCAGCCCCTCAGAGGTTGCTGTAGTCCAGTGTCAGAATGGATGGGAGTATGACAACAGCACATTCATCAGCACTCTTGCCACACAGGTGAAGCTCTTGCTTTTTATGTATCGCTGATTTGTTGTACCTTATTCTAGTTGTGGCCTTTCTCTCTCCCTTGTGTGTTCAGTGGGATTTAGTGTGCGACAACAGAGCACTGAGCAGATTGACAACCACCATCTTCTTTATTGGAGTCATGTTTGGAGCAGCTGCTTTCGGGAGCCTGAGTGCAACGTTGGTGCAACTAAACTGGTTCAATAAGCGTTTAAAATATCATTGATATGTGTTTTTACCATCTCAAAATTATTCTACACAGGTATGGGCGTAAGCCAATGTTGCTGGTGTCGCATATATTGGGAATGGGTTTTGGATTGTGTAGTGCTTTTTCGTCTTCTTTCATCATGTATGCAGTACTGAGATTCTTCACTGGATTCACCATTACTGGCAGTGTCATCATCTCCACTGTACTCAGTGAGAACCCTTTCTTTTTTTAAATCGTTTTGTTTTTCTAGTTATTGTGGTTCTAATGTTTCTAAAATGAAGATGTGTTTTGTTCATTCATTCTTTATCAGATGTGGAGTGGGTGAGCATTGAGCACAGAAAGCTGGTAGGGGTGATTGACAGCCTGTCTTGGACATTTGCCTTCATGAGCTTTTCATTGATAGCATACTTCATTCGAGACTGGAGATGGCTGACAGTTACCATCTCATTGCCCACCGTTATTGCCATAATCACTTGGTGGTGAGTATAAATAAACCAATACTAAGTAGATTGGTAGTAGTCATAAAATATCTGGTACATGAAATATGCCTTTTCCAAGAAAGTTGCTTACAGATCAGAGTAAATGCAATACATTCTCAATATGAAATAATCATTACTGTGAATAATATTATAGGTGGATTCCAGAATCGGCTCGGTGGCTGATTGCTAATGGGAAGGCGGATAAAGCTTATAATTATCTTCATAAATGTGCTGTCATGAACCGTAAAATAGAAGCCACTGCTAGGATAAGACCTGAGGTGAGAGAATCCAATGCCAGTATTTGAATGTATGAGCAGCAAGCTCATTGGCTGCTGGTGCCACAGCATGTAGATAACGATGTGATCGCTACAAATTGAGTTAAAGGATTAGTTCACTTTCAAATGAAAATGTGCCCCAAGCTTTACTCACCCTCAAGCCATAGGTGTATATGACTTTCTTCTTTCTGATGAACACAATCAGAGTTATATTAATAAATATCTTGACGCATCCGAGCTTTGTAATGGCAGTGAGCGAGGATCAACAAGTATGAGCTGAAAAAAAGTGCTTCCATCCACATCCATCCATCATAAACATACTCCACACGGGTCCGGGGGGTTAATAAAGGCCTTCTGAAGCGAAGCGATGCGTTTGTGTTAAAAAAAACCAAAAAAAAAACCAAAGCGTTTTGAACTGCGAGAGGCATTACACTTTTTTCGTAAATTGAATAAGGAAGGCTATCTGGTGGAAGCTAGATATTTTACCTCATAACTTGTTAAATATGGATATTTTTTTTACACAAACGCATCGCTTTGCTTCAGAAGGCCTTTATTAACCCCCCGGAGCCGTTTGGAGTACACGTTTATGATGGATTGATGTGGATGGATGCACTTTCTTCAGCTCATACTCGTTAATCCCACTCACTGCCATTATAAAGCTCGGATGTATCAGGATATTTCTCTGATTGTTTTCATCAGAAAGAAGAAAGTCATATACACCTAGAATGGCTTGAGGGAGAGTAAAGCTTGGGGTAATTTTCATTTGAAAGTGAACTAATCCTTTAAGGACCTATCAGCCTGCACCATCTAGAGTTTCATGCCAGAACTTCGTATTTTGCAATATATTTTAGAAGTCTGTCATTCATCTGGAGGATCAAGTTATGAAAGTGTATTAAAATTTACGAGGTCAAAATAAAAAATAAAATTAAGACATTGTTTACAATTTTGTTAATAGGGTCAATGTCTGTGTTTGTTTTCTTGCTTTTACATAGAATCTGAACATATTTGTTTTTCTCTCTTTGTCTAGGAGTTGGCTAATATCATAGTTACTGACAGAGGAAACAGGAAATATTCATACCTGGATCTGATCAAGACTCCTATGATGAGGAGACTGGCTTTACTCACAGGAATCACCTGGTCTGTCAAATCACAATGACAAACACACACCACAGTGCCATTGGTAAAAGGGCATTCAGATGAACCTCATTTTGCTTCTACTGTTTTCCACTGCCAGGTTTTCTGTCGCCACTGTTGCCTATGGAATTAGTTTCAACATTTCAAGCTTTGGACTAAATATGTACCTCACTCAGTTTGTGTATGGAGCCATTGAAATTCCTGCTAAATCGAGCATCTATTATCTGCTGGATAAGTTTGGAAGACGCATAACTCAAGCTGGATCCTTGCTACTGGTTGGAATCAGCCTCATGATTAACATATTCATACCCAAAGGTGAGACTTTTTGACATGAAGAATGGAATGACAATATAGGATGATGAAAAGATCCAGTGAAACAATGATTTCTCTTGCCATTCAGATAAGACAGTAGTTCGTACGGTGATTGCCGTGCTAGGAAAAGGCTGCTCCGCCACATCTTTTGGTACAGTTATTTTGTACAGCTCTGAGCTTTACCCCACTGTTTTAAGGTAGGGAAACTAACTTCATGCTCAGTTGTACTCCAGTAAAACTTTATCCAGCATCATCAACTAAATATTTTTGTATTTACTGGAATGTTGTGCTGCCTGTAGACAAAATGGAATGGGCTATAACTCCTTTGTGGCGCGTCTGGGTGTGTCTGTGGCTCCTCTGATCTTGCTGTCGGATGATATATGGAGCCATTTCTCTCAAGTCATCTTGTCTTCTATTGCACTCTCTGCTGCTTTCGTGGCTTATCAGCTACCAGAGACACGAGGCAGGTGTCTGCCGGAGACTATAGAGGATGTCGAGGGAATCAGGTAAGGTTATGCGGGAAAACTATCTAGTCTATGTATTGTGTTTCTGGGAAACTGAACCCTTAAGCATTAACATTTTCTTCTCATCACAGGAAGGGCACTGATGGCTCACCACTACAAGATCGAAAAATGGAAGAAAAAGAAGGCAGTAGGGTGAAATGGAAAGATGATTTAATTTTGCAGAACACATAACTGTAGCAGAATTGCTTTTTTTAAATCCATAAAATGTCCTATTTATGTGTTATCATTTAATTAAACAATTTTAAGAGAAATTTGAAGGGAGATGTTGCATGTTTTTCTCATTGTGTTTGCTGTTTTAGTCAGAATTGTGTGGACTCATTAATCCACATATATGGGGATGTTATAGTAATAGCAATAGCTCATAGGCCTTTCACACTGTCATGCCCACACCTTTATTTTGATAATAATTTATCAACATACTATAATTTGCTTTAAAGCAAAAATTGTTTTGGTTCACAGAGCGAGACCATTTTCCAGGATAAATTAAATTTTGCCCCAAGTAAATTTCTACAGGACTACAAATAATTTGTGCCTAGAAACGTGGTTGATAAAATCAAAGCCAGGTTTGGTACTGGTTTACTAACTTTATATGTACAGTTTAATGAAAATGCTTCATCTGGGATGATATATCTAAGCTCAAGTTGAAGCTGCTTCCGTGAGACCCTCCACTGCAGACAGCAAGCCAAATACGTTTAACCTTAAAGGGTTAGTACACCCAACAAGGAAAATTCTGTCATTAATTACTCAAATCCATAAGAGTTTTGTTCATCTTTGGAAAGCAAATGAAGATCTTTTTGATGAAATCTGAGAGCTTTCTGTCCCTCCATAACCTACACAAATGAAAATTTGACGCTTCAAAAAGTTCATAAAGAGATCATAAAACTAGTCCATATTTAATGAACAGTTTGAATTTAGGGTTTTATTCACATATAAACATTCATCAACTCACACATAAGTTGTGGTAAACAGAAGCTCAAGCATGTTTGCTTGACGCATGCAAGAACCAATGAGGTTAATTCTCGTGTGTTACGCAGCACATTTGAGCTTCCGCAAGAACCCATGAGGTTCATTTTAATGCAAATCTGTTCATCATAAAAAGTGATTGAGTCTCTTTATAAAATTTGGATTAAAGCTTATATGGGCAAACAAAGTCATGAAATAGAAGGGATTTATTTCTTTCGGCCTATATTTTACACACAATGTAAAATAGCCAATCAAAGGCCTTAACATTGGTTTAATCATCTTGATACAAACGGTTTGTAAACCTCAAATCCTTGCACAGTGAGCATGTTGGATATTAGCAAAGGTAACATGAAAAGATGCTGTTTGATGCTTACAGTCAAGAGACACAGTTTGCCTTTTTCTTGCAAACTCCATTTCCTACAAAGAGAAAACTGATTGAAAACAGACTGAAATTGTTTATAATATATTGATTTATGTATGTGCAAATCTTGTATTCTAGCCAAACTGTGTTATTGTGTGTGCCAATTGCTGACATTATATCATTGGTAAGAAAAGGTGTCAATGTCCACATTAACCAAGTGAACTGCACACATGGCGAGACACTCTTTTACAAGCATTAACCAACACCACAAATCATTCACCTCTACAGACAAGCTACTACGGATGGAAGATCATCTGAAGATATGGACACTCACACACACACACTTTATACATAACCACAGCAGTTTTATTAATGACCAAAGTACAAGCTGCATTTGACCTCCAGTTACCAACCTTTGAAATCCCATAAAGACTCAGCACATAAACCAAAAATTTTGAAAGAAGACAGAGAGGATATCTGTGCATCAAAAAAAAAGCATGAAGTTTGAAGATCTAATTACGGAGATCGATGGCTTCGGCAGGTTCCAAAAGATGATTATTTTCATCAGTTTTGTTGGACGATTCACTATACCGTGCCACTTTTTATTAAGCAACTTTATCGCCGCCGTCCCATCTCACCACTGTGACATTAGCTCTCTGGATGCTGAGGGAACTTTTGGGAATTTGAGTCGGGAGCAGAAACTGGCTGTCAGTATTCCAGCGCAGGAAGATGGGACTCCTGCTTCTTGTCACATGTTCCCTTATCCTCAGTTACATCTGTTGACAAACTCCTCCAGCAGCATAGATCTTCCTATAGTGGAGTGTCAGAATGGATGGGAGTATGACAACAGCACGTTCATCAGCACTCTCGCCACACAGGTGAGATTTCAGAGAAGGTGCTGCACTTTACAAACTCAATGATGTTTACCCTTACTTGCTAGGATGTGCCTGTATTCTGAAAAACCCAAAGAGTTAACACATCATTTGAGGGGTAACACTTTACAATAAGGTTAGCAACATTAGTTAACATGAACTAACAATGAACAATACTTTTACAGCAATGTTAATTTCTACATTTACTTTAAGAAATTTTCAAAATCAAAATTGGTATCTGTTAACATTAGTTAATGCACCGTGAACTAGCATGAACACTCATTCAATATTTTTATTAACATTAACAAATGTTAGTGCAGTTTTTTTCAATTTCTCAAACTATGGCTACTTTTCTCTAAACTCAACACACAAAACACACACAGTATGCAAAAAAATCACACATCTAGTGCAAAAGCAAACACTTCAAAATTATTTTAACTCTTCTAAAAATTATGTTTTTGCATAGTAGCTCTTTACAGCAGAATTTGTTACTATTGTGAAGCTGCTTTGAAACAATATGTATTGTATAAAGAGCTATAGAAATAAAGGTGACTTGACTTGTATGCATATTCAGTATATATTTACACTTTAAACAAAAATGCAAGGGGGAAAAATAATTTCTCAAAACACTTAGTTTTTCCCCTTTCTTTCACAAATAAATAAATAAAATTCTATTAGGTAGGGAATTTGAGAAGTAATAATTAAAGTTTCAAACTAGGGATGCACCGATACCGATACCGATACCAGTATCGGGCCCGATACCAAGCTCATGTACTTGTACTCGTAAAAATACCCCCGATACCAAAGGTCGATACCTCACGTTACGTAACTGACAGAATTTTCCGTGCACAGAGACACAGGCGGCAGCAGCAGAAACAATGTCAGCCTCAGAGGTGTGGAAATACTTCAAAATTAATGATGACAACACACACACATTGCGAACTGCATGCTTTCAATCACAAGTCGTTATCGATTAGTGAAGGCGGAATCGCGCTGAATGACACAGACCAGAAGCGCCCTCTCGCGCGAGCGCTCTCTCTCTCTCTCTCTCTCTCTCTCTCTCTTTCTTGCGCGCGATCCCAGTTCTCTCAGACAGCGCGTGATCAGTTCTCCCTGCGCCTGAATGGTCAAATGCACACATAGTTGTCAAAATATCCATCGTGTGGAGTATCTCACGTAAACACAGTCGGTTATGGCTTAAGTGGACGTAAACATTTGGGTGAAAACAGGATATGTGTCAGTATCCATGGATTCGGTTTTAAAGGGACCGTACCCTATATTTGTCATTAATGTTAATAAAACAACAGAAGATGTTAAATAAATGTATACATTGTAAATAAACCTACTGTATCTGAAAAACAAGTTTATTTAATTTGTATCTCTATAGTATTTGTTGTATTATTTGTAATTTGTTTGTAAATTTCTTTTTATATAACAACAATTATATATATTGGTAATTATGCCATTTGAAGGTTATTGGACACTGTGAAACTGCATCATCAAAAAAAAAAAAAAAGAAATGAATAAATGTATAGGCATCGGTATAGGTATCGGCAAGTACTAGAAAAAAGTATCGGTACTCGGTCCTTAAAAAATGGTATCGGCGCATCCCTAGTTCAAACCCTATAGGGTCACGTTGGATAAAAGTGTCGTGATAAAACTAGTAATAGCTTTCATCCACATCTAGTTTTGAAATTCTTTTAGTTCATGAAGCAGTTCATCACAACTGTTTAAGAAAAGTTATTTTCCATCTCTCTTTATTTCACAGTGGGATCTAGTATGTGATAACAGAGGTCTGAATAAAGCGGTGACCACCATCTTTTTCATCGGAGTGATGTTTGGAGCAGCTTTTTTTGGAGGCATGAGTGACAGGTGATGTTTCATTGAACTGTGTATTATAATAAATATTATAAGCGATTTACATTTACATTTTATGAACACGGTCACAAGCATGAAATGTGCTGTATAAATAAACATTCTGTTTGGTATGTAGATTTGGGCGTAAGCCAATGCTGCTGGTGTCGTATATATCAGGAATGGCTTTTACATTGGCCAGCATCTTTTCTTCCTCCTTCATCATGTTTGCAGTGCTGAGATTCTTTAGTGGATTTACTATCACTGGCATCGTTATCGTCTCATCTGTACTCAGTAAGAACCTCTCTCTCTCAAGGCCTCAGATCATGATTAAAAGTGAATATAAAACAAAGTAAAAGGGCCTTATCGTATATATGTGTCTTTCTCTAGATGTGGAGTGGGTTGACATTCAGCACAGGAGACTAGTATGTCTAATTGACAGTACGGCATGGGCTTTTGGGAGCACCTCTTTGTCTCTTATTGCATTCTGTATCAGAGACTGGAGATGGCTGACAGTGGCTGTCACTTCACCTTTACTGCTCTGCACCGTCCTCTGGTGGTAATAGGCCTTACATATTCTGTCTAATTAAAAGCACAAATGAGTCAGTACAGTAGAGTATATCTCTGACAAGATGCACATCCACTGGAGACTTTACTATCCCATGAGGCCACGGGAGACGATTTGTGAATGGCAGTGAAGCGATGCGACTCATGCCATAGGTCACATGACAGTGATAACATGGCAGATGTAAAACGTCTGAATTTCATTCCTACTACACACATTCATACTACAACCCGAATTCCAGAAATGTTGGGACGTTTTTTAAATTTGAATAAAATGGAAACTAAAAGACTTCAAATCACATGAGCCAATATTTTATTCACAATAGAACATAGATAACATAACAAATGTTTAAACGGAGAAATTTTACACTTTTATCCACTAAATGAGCTCATTTCGAATTTGATGCCTGCTACAGGTCTTAAAAAAGTTGGAACGGGGGCAACAAATGGCTGAAAAAGCAAGAAATTTTGAAAAGATTCAGCTGGGAGAACATCTAGCAACTAATTAAGCTAATTGATATCAGGTCTGTAACATGATTAGCTATAAAAGGGATGTCTTAGAGAGGCAGAGTCTCTCAGAAGGAAAGATGGGCAGAGGCTCTCCAATCTGTAAAAGAGTGCATAAAAAGATTGTGGAAAACAATGTTCCTCAATGTCAAATTGCAAAGGCTTTGCAAATCTCATCAATTCAGATTCAGAGAAACTGGAGAAATCTCTGTGCGTAAGGGACAAGGCCGAAGACCTTTATTGGATGCCCGTGGTCTTTGGGCCCTCAGACGACACTGCATCACTCATCGGCATGATTGTGTCAATGACATTACTAAATGGACCTAGGAATACTTCCAGAAACCACTGTCTGTAAACTCAATCCACTGTGCCATCTGCAGATGCCAACTAAAGCTCTATCATGCAAAAAGGAAGCCATATGTGAACATGGTCCAGAAGCGCCGTCGTGCCCTGTGGCTCATTTAAAATGGACTGTTTCAAAGTGGAAAAGTGTTCTATGGTCAGACGAGTCCAAATTTGACATTCTTGTTGGAAATCACGAACGCCATACTCGTTAATCCCGGGCTAAAGAGGAGGGAGACCTTCCAGCATGTCATCAGCATTCAGTTTAAAAGCCAGCATCTCTGATGGTATGGGGGTGCATAAGTGCATACGGTATGGGCAGCTTGCATGTTTTGGAAGGCACTATGAATGCTGAAAGGTGTATACAGGTTTTAGAGCAACATACGCTCCCCTCCAGATGACGTCTAATTGAGGGAAGGCCTTGTGCATTTCAGCAGGACAATGCAAAACCACATATTGCAGCTATTATAACAGCATGGCTTCGTCGTAGAAGAGCACGGTGCTGAATTAGCCTGCCTGCAGTCCAGATCTTTCACCTATAGAGAACATTTGGCGACAAAGACAACCACGAACTGGAACACAGCTGGAAACCTATATCAGGCAAGAATGGGACCAAATTCCAACACCAAAACTCCAGAAACTATGTATTGTGTTTTGAAAAGAAGAGGAGATGCTACACCATGGTAAACATGCCCCTGTCCCAACTATTTTGAGACCTGTAGCAGGCATCAAATTTGAAATGAGCTCATTTTGTGCAAAAAAATTTTAAAAGTTCTCAGTTTAAACATTTGTTATCTATTTTCTATTGTGAATAAAATATTGGCTTTGAAAGTCTTTTAGTTTTCATTTTATTCAAATTTAAAAAACGTCCCAACATTTCCGGAATTTGGGTTGTATATAGAACATACTTTTTTAACAGTTGCTAAATAAATTTCAAACCAAATGTAGTACCTACTTAGTATGCGCTTTCAGACACAGCATCATTTTTTAAAAGTTGAACTTTTAACTTGAGCGCCACGTTTTTAGAATGCCGTGTCATCCACGAGATGCATGCAGAAGACACGAGCGTCAAACTCGTCTTTCTAGTGCATGTATACTTAGAAAACAATGGAAAAGCAGAGGAGTGTAATGCAAAAAAGCATTCTGTGTGAATGGCCCCTAACAATGTTTTATAGAGCAAATGTTATGTAGGTGGGTTCCAGAGTCGGTTCGGTGGCTGATAGCCAATGGAAAGGCAGAAAGAGCTCATTTTTATCTTCATAAATGTGCTGTCATGAATCGCAAAGAGGATGTTATCTCAAGAATCAAACCTGAGGTGAGAGAAAATATATATTTTCGATTTTACAGTACATGCTGGATTGACAAATGGTCACTTTTTTAAACAATTGTCTGTGGGTAGGCTAACTAAGCTCTGTGTTTCTTCTATAGGCTCTCTCTATTATAATAACAGAACAAGGAAAGAAAAATTATTCATACCTGGACCTAGTCAAAACCCCTAAGATGAGGAGACTGGCTCTGCTCACAGGAACCATATGGTGTGTAACAGGCGTTATGCGCAAAATACTTCTGTATTCTGTGAAACAGGTCGCATCACTTCTGGTTCAGGTCTTTTGAATGTGCTACGTTAAATACAGCTTTGTTTTAAACAAGATGCTCAAAGGAGCTACCAAAGATAAACATAAAAGATGTCCATATGGAGATTGATATCTAAAAGATTTTTATTTTTCTTCTTCTCACTAACATTCGGATATTAAAATCAAGTAAAACGCCAACAATAAAAAGAACTAGCTAGGTAGCTAATTACCTTAAAAGTCCACAGACATCGCCGTCAGTTCAAACTGCTGTTAACACTTTCTCTGACAAGCTGATGAGACCTGTTTTCCTGTTTGTTCATGTGATATATGACATAAAGCCTACTGAACCACCTAATGAGCATGTGCTAACTTTATAGAGAGAAACAGTGCCCGCCCACTTTTTCAGCAGTCTTAGTTGGTATATTTCGCATTCATTTTTTTCCTATAGGGATTAAAAAAAGGTATTTGTTAAAGTTAAGGTAGGCAATTTAGGAGAGGCTAGCAATAGCGAGCTAGCTTTAAAAGCATAAGATCCCACCCTCCTTTTAGAGCGCTCTCCAAAGCCACGCCTTCTTAAAAACACATGAACGCATACAGCCAGAGCAGATTCTGCAAAGCATCACAAGATGGTGTTAAATTACCTTATGTCTCAAAGCACATAACATTACAATAATAATGAATGTAAACAACTTACAGAGCTTGGATTTGTACCACCTGATTGCTGCAGATTCATTTCGGCGTTGATAGTGTTGCCAATGAAATGCATTAATCCGTGTTTGAGGATGTGAACAGTCACGGGTTGCCATCTTGTAATTACGGATACAACATGGCATGAACACAGCATAAGATTGTTGTTTTGGTTCAGGAGGAACTGTTAAAGGCAAACATCGCACCCTGTGAAAATTCATTTCCGTGAGATTGCAGTCCCAACCCCCCTTACGAAAATCACCCCCATAAGACATGAACCAAACCAACCAGCAATGAGGTGAATCACAATATTACAAACTTTTATGTAAGGCAAAAAAGTATTTGAAAATCAGCCAAAAAAAGGTACAAGGCTGTACTTAACAGCATTAATGAGGGGAATAACTAGGCTATAATTACAAGAAGCATTGTCATAATCCAATTAAAAATGATGGAGGAATATGAAACTACTGATGGATAGATTTTGATCTTTCTGACCAGATAAAAGAAGTTAAAATAATGCAGGTTGATGGCTTTAGTGAAAGCATATAGGCTACCATCGATTAACAACCACGCTGCTCACAGAAAGTCTATTTTAACAGTTTATAAGTTAACATTCAAAATCCATTTCATTGTAAATAAAATAAATGGGATTTTTAGTTCTAGAACCTGGCTGTTGCACTCTATTAGCCTTCAGTGGCACTAGAGAACATGGACAGGCATTATTGTTTGAATAATAAATAATCTAGTAATGGCTTTTCACCTCTTGCAGGTTTTGTGTTGCCATTGTAACCTATGGTATAAGCCTGAACATCACAGGCTTTGGACTAAATATATACCTCACTCAGTTTGTGTATGGAGCCATTGAGGTTCCATCTAAACTGGTTGTATATTACCTGCTGGAGAAGATTGGCAGACGTAAAACTGAAGCAGGAGCTCATCTATTGGCTGGAATCAGTCTTATGATCAACATATTCATAACCAAAGGTGAGACTGGCAAAACCAACGTATGATTACACAATATCACACGAACACGAGTCCTGTTGTTCTCGAATAACTAAGCACGATTGCTTTTATACAACAGATACTTAAATAACAAGAGTTAAGTTTGCATTACATTTTAGACATAATATTGACAGTTACAGTACCTTGTCTGCTTTTTGCTCTGCCAACGAAAACTGTTACAAACAAAGCTACAGCGAAATGTTGCGAAATGTTGCGCACATACACAGTGGTTCGCTCGTGAATGAATCAGCGTTTTTGAATGAACCGTTTCAGTTGAATTAGTAATTCAATGACTCACTCATTACCTGTTTCGTTCCTGAATGAATCAGCGCTTTCAACAGTCGGTTGTACAGTATGTACGAGTGATTGATTAAATGAAAGACAGTCACTTGCCTCCACCGACTGGCGTAACGATGTAACTGCAGAAAGAATAACTTAAAAATCCCAAACATGGGACGCTGCTCGGTCGATTAGATAATTGGAAACTATAGTGTAACTAACTGTTGTATAATGGATAATAGGATAGAATGGAAAAATCAATGCAGGTTACTAAAACACTGTAATTGTTCAAAGGGAAACGGCATAAGCGCGGACAGCTTGAACTATACTTAACAGTATGCCCACTAAGAATTTAATTTGTTTATTCAGTCACACACTGTGCTCAGTATCATCTCTTTCACATTCAGATCAGTGGATTGGTCGTACTGTGGTGGCAGTATTGGGTAAAGGTTTCGCGGTTGCTGCTTTTTCTACAATTGTGTTATACAGCTCGGAGCTTTACCCAACTGTTCTCAGGTAACAGACCTGTCAACATACATTTTTTTTTTTTTTACACTTAAAAATCTTAAACGGTACTGTATCACGGCTTCCACGAAAATGTTAAGCAGCACAATTGTTTTCAACATAGTTCCAACAAATTGTTTCTTGAGCACCAAATCAGCATAGAATAATTTCAGAAGGATCATGTGACACTGACGACTGCAGGAATGTCTGCTGGAAATTCAGCTTTGCCATCACAGGGACAAATTGTTACTTGTAATAATAGTTCACGATATTACTGTTTTACTGTATTTTTAATAAAATAAATGCAGCCTTGGTGAGCTTAAGAGACTTCTTTCAACACCATAAAAAAAAAATAATAATAATTATTCCAAACCTTTGACCACAAAAGTGTAAAATGTATATCAGTGCATACTATAGGCTATAAATAAAGAATTTATTTGGTTGGGTCCTATAGGCAAAATGGGATGGGCTACAATTCGTTCTTGGCCCGTCTGGGTGTGTCAGTGGCTCCTCTAGTCCTGCTATTGGACAGTTTCTGGGGTCACTTCTCTCAGACCATCCTGTGCTGTGCGGCACTCGTCGCTTGTCTGGTGACTTGGCAGTTACCTGAGACACGAGACAGGTGTCTGCCCGAGACTATAGAGGATGTCGAGGGTACTGGGTAAGTCATAACCTATATTTTGTTAAAGGAGCTAGAAAACTTGTATTCAACACACTGCTGAACATTTGAGTAACTCAGTTGAGTCAAGCAAGTAAAACAGAAATCACTCAATTAGTATGATGCCATATTTTTAGATTATTTAAAGAGAATTAGCCTGAATTGAGATATAATGCTATCAATATAGATACATCTTTATTAAAATATTTAAAGGAAACATACAAGGAAAGTTGAAGTTGTGTTCATTAACCAAGTCATATGCTTTTATCATATTGAATAGGAAAAATCTCATTAAAGATCATGACAAGCAGGACGTGGAGAAAATAAAAATGAATGAACGCACAGAGGACCACTGAGATTCATTCAGACTGATGTTCCGTTGCTTAATGTCACATTCAGATCCATTCAGACAGTAAATGCGCACAAAAATAAAAGAACAATCATAAAGTTCTTTTAAAATATTTTTTATTAGTTACACAAAGATTTACAAATTTCTCCAGTGCCATGTAATAATTACAGAGATTTTCTAAATAAGATTAAATGGAGGTGTGAATTTGTGAATCTGTGTTTGTGAAAGAGAAAAATGAGAGAGAGAAAGAGAGCCTATGTATGTGTGTGTGTGCAAGTGTTTGAGTAGGGACTGTTCTGTATAAATTCTTTTTTAAGATGCCAGTGGCCATTTCTGATTATCAATTAGAATACATACATATGTAATGACATTTGCATATATCTGACTGTGTGAACATAAATCTTTACACCTTACAATTCTATTAATGATGTAAAAAAAAAAACACTTCTGTACCAAATAAAAAAAGAGCTTTTCTTTATGACTTAATGTTCACTTGGCATTTCATTCTCTGCATTTTCTTTCTCATAAATGTAACAGCCCACTTTTCCAATGTTCACACCTTTTGGTCCAAAAAGGTACCCATAGCAGGGCACATGGCAGTATGGGCTGCCCTCATGCTGCAGAAAACAGAGAAAAGAATAGAGCGTATTATTAGGCACTCTAAATCAATGATGAAGTAATCATTATGGTAAATATTCTACAAATATTACACAATATATCATTTACATTACATATAAGAACAACTCAACTATAGCTTACATAACTTTGTGGAATTTAGTATGAAATAATATAAATTTAACAAAAACTTAATAGAAGCGGTAGGTTGTAAGATGCGTTTATGAGTACCTCTGCATGACCACCAGGGGTCAGTGTTTTCTTGCACCTCATACAGCGAAGGCACGGCCTGTGCCAGTTGCGACCCAGTGACATCACCTTCTCAGCTGCGGCATTAGACCATGAAATCACCACATTACATCACAAACGGCATCATATCAGTCTAACATAGTGCTATTTTAATGGCTATACATAAAAAATAAGTCTAATATATATATATATATATATATATATATATATATATTATGTTAAATATAATTTGTGACAATCGGTTCGCGACAAAAAAAAATGTATGGCTAGAAAAGAACCTCAAAGTTTAAATGTTCAAGTGTAAATGACAAGTAACCATCATAAACAACACCCACCTTTGACTTCCACCTTAAACTTATCTATATTAAAACAGTTTTTACTGGAATTCTTGCTGTTCCCTTTTAAATCTCAGAGTGGTCTGGCAGAATGCTGCACACATATCTACCACAGCAGCACAAAACCACACACACACACATTGGGTTTCCATGTTTTATGGGGACTTTCCATAGACATAATGATTTTTATACTGTACAAACTGTATTATCGATCCCCAACCCTAACCCTAGCCCTAATCCTACCCATCACAGAAAACTTTCTGCATTCTTACATTTTTAAAATACTTAATTTTGTATGATTTATACTCATGGAGACCAAAAATGTCCTGACAATGTCAAAAAGAATTGGTATTACTATCTTTGTGGGGACATTTGGTCCCCATAATGTAGGTAATACCAGGCACACACACACACACACACACACACACACACACACACACACACACACACACCACAGACATTCCTGAAAGTTCTCAAATGTCTGAAAAGTCATAGTTTTGATTCACTGGACTCACCGAAATAAACTGCCTTTCCACAGCCAGGACACAAATAAGTCTCTCCAGCAAACATGCGTGTAGGTGCAGTGGAAGCTACAAACAAAAAGCAAACCATTTACGGTTCTGTATACATACTTGTTTAAACTTTTATATTCATATCTGTGTGTAAGTTACAATGTTTCTGAACTATAACTTTAATATAGTTGGAGGACCATCTATTCAAACTTTCATAGGTGCTTTTCTCACTAGTGTCTATGATATATATCTGTGATATTTATTAGCACAAAATGTCTCAAGATCTATATAACAAGATCTATCGTAAATAGCTTCTGGTTTGTTGCTTTTGAAGGCCAGATCAAGGCTGCTGTGATTAAATCTGTGCTGTATGATCCAGCTTTGATAAGGATCTGTGGCACTTCTGAATTAAAAAAAAAAAAAAAAAAAAACTTGTTTTACATCAAAGATGACAGATTGTTACCAGTTTTAGATCATTATTTCTTCTCCCTTGTTAAATTTATCAAAATGAACCCATGGCTCACAGGAAAAACGTTACATTCTGAGACATTTCTCCAGACGTTTCCACAGCAGTCTTTAAAACCCTCCCCTAACATTCCTGCAACGTCCCGCCTGTCGGAAAACACCTATTAAGGGGAAATATTTCAGGAAAGGAGCCAATCAACGAAAGCCATTAAAATTCCATTTGTGTACAATCCCAAGGGGGTCACTTCAGAAAACGATCCTCCCTGCCCTCCGTTACAGCACACACGTTTAAGTATTTCTGTCTCCCACTCAGTGTGGGAAACTGTGTGTGTGTTAAAAAGTGCAGAGGAAGTGTTAATGTATAATGGAATGTGTGCAACAATGCAGCTCGGAAAAGTGTGTCTATATATACAGTGACTAAAAATAGCATATGGACACATTTGGACACGCAAGTCACACTTAACTACTGTATGTCTGAATGTCATTTCTTTACAAGACAAAACATCAAACCAAGTAGCATTTGCGTTCAAATGATGCTAAAACTTTTTCTTAGGAATAACTTCACTTTTCTGAGCTATTTCCTTACTTCTAACCAACTAATGTCAAAGTGATTTTAGTTGATGTATAAAGTCAGTTCCCCTTGTAACTACCTGCATTTTTCGGGAGTTAATTCGGTTGTATGTGGTTGTTACTCCTGTAAATTACAGAACCGTAAATTGGCAACCAAATGTATCTGCAGTGTATACATGGCCAATTGAGATCCCAGTTCAGGATTCTTTGATGAACAGAATTTTCAAAATAACAGTATTTATTTGAAATAGAAATCTTCTATAGCATTATAAATATCTTTACTGTCACATTTGATTAATTTAACGCATCCTTGCTTAAAAGATTAGTTCACTTTCAAATAAAAATTTCCTGATAATTTACTCACCCCCATGTCATCCAAGATGTCCATGTCCTTCTTTCTTCAGTCAGAAAGAAATTAAGGTTTTTGATGAAAACATTCCAGGATTATTCCCTATTGTACTTACGGAAAAAATGGAACTGGCGCCGCGTTCATTCCGTAAGTTTAATAGGGTAAGCATAGGACATACAGCGTAAGCTTTTTGAAAAATACAGAAGGTGGAATGGCGAAGCACTTGCAAGGCAATCATTTGTGTTTATAAAGCATATACATTTGTATTTTTTCTAAGAAAATGACAGATCGTTTTGCTAGATAAGACCCTTATTCCTCCGTCTGGTATCGTTTAAAGCCCTTTGAAGCTGCACTGAAACTAATTTTGACCTTCAACCTTTTGGAGTCCATTGAAGTCCACTAGAAGGAGAATAATCCTGAATGTTTTCATCAAAAACCTTAATTTCGACTGAAGAAAGAAGGACATGGACATCTTGGATGACATGGGGGTGAGTAAATTATTAGGAAAATTTTATTTGAAAGTGGACTAATCCTTTAATAATAGTATACATTTTTAGAAGAAAAAACAAAATCAATAAAAACATTGACCTAAAACATTCGATGTTTTTCAATTATTTTAAGTTCTTTTTCTAAATTACCTTTGGGTTGATTATAGTTGATCTGTGAGTTGGTCCAAGGTGTAGTGGGTGACACGTCTGAAGGGCTGTTACATGATTTGTCGACCGGTGTTTGAGGAGGCGTGTCATATATATAAGACCCCGCCCCTCCAATATTTACACCTACCAAAGAGAGGACAGAACAGTGAGTACCATTTCATTAGTGTGTGAGAGAGTGTTTGTGGTCGATAAAGCTCATATCTAAGTGTTCAGACTCTCCTAATGCAGACAGCATTACACAAAAGCCAAAAATATCCTGCTCAGATCCTGATAAAATGTATCTCTTCCGAATTACACACTCACTTGGATAAAATAATACAAACTAAAACAAGCCTATTTTAAAGTCTGAATGTACATTAACATAAGCTATACACTGAAACGTAACATCTTAACGAACGTTATATTTTCCTACTCCTCAACATGCACACACACACACACACACACACACACATCTCAATCAGCCATTATACTTGTCTGTCTGCCTCTCTTATCTTGTCACAGGATTTGCTCTTTTGGTGTCTGAAGTGTTCAGAAAGACAAGGCGACTTTTTTTTTTTTTTTTTTTTTAAGTACACTATGTAACTTTTCTAGTGGTTAAAAAAAAAAAAAAAAAAAAACACATGCTCCTTTCTCACTCATTGTGACAACTAACCTATGCCACTCCCACACGTCAAAGTAGCCAGAGCAACTTTTTACGGATATGATGAGACACACAGTGAGTGATGCATGTACGCAGTTGTTGGTTTATTAATTCTCATGAAATGATGACACACACAGTCCTATCTTTATGTATCCACATCTCTGTGGTGTATGTTGTCAAAACGATCCCCGTTCACACGGATCCGTAAAAATGACTAAAAACACAGGCCACAAGTTGGCAACGTCACTTTGTAAAGAAACACTACAGACTGAACATGTAATACACATGGGCATCGGTTTCACAAATTCACGTTTTTATAGTTTACATAGAGATGATAACGGTGTTGTTTTCAAAAACATGCACTTTGAAAACCAGTTTTAAAAGTTTGCATTTTCAGGCAAACAAACAAAAAAAACACATGCTCCTTTCTCACTCATTATGACAACTAACCTATGCCACTCCCACACATCAAAGTAGCCAGAGCAACTTTTTACGGATATGATGAGACACACAGTGAGTGATGCATGTACGCAGTTGTTGGTTTATTAATTCTCATGAAATGATGATACTTACACACAGTCCTATCTTTATGTATCCACATCTCTGTGGCGTATATGTACCACACTTAACAGAATACGAAAAGACACATCTCCACTTCACTAGCTGAACCCGTCATTTGCTCTCTTGAGAAAATTATCCATTTAAAAGTTTTAAATGAAGGTATTGAATAATTTGTTCCTGTAAGATCTGGTCCAACCTGGAAGACCTGCTTTAATCTGACTTCAGTCAACAAATAGCAGATATTAAGGGTTTTAAGGGTACGTTATTAAAGGTACGTTTACACAATAAGTATGTTTTCCTTTGTGTTTTTCGTGTACAGGTGACAATGTTGTCAAAACGATCCCCGTTCACACGGATCCGCAAAAATGACTAAAAACACAGGCCAGAAGTTGGCAACGTCACTTTGTAAAGAAACACTACAGACCTATAGACTGAACACATAATACACATGGGCATCGGTTTCACAAATTCACGTTTTTATAGTTTACATAGATGATAACGGTATTGTTTTCAAAAACATGCACTTTGAAAACCAGTTTTAAAAGTTTGCATTTTCAGGCCCCCAAAATGCTGTTGTCTAAATGAATGTTTTCTGTTTTTAGTTAAAAATGGTCTCGTGTAAACAGCAACCCCCCCTTACCAAAAGATAAAAAAATCATAAGAATCATAATAACTTTCCTCTTGTTGTTCCAAACCTGTATGACTATAATATTTTGAAGAATCTCTTCAGATGGTGTTCAGCTCCACCAAAAAAAAAGTACCAAAAAAGTTGGTTAATGCTGACATGAGGGTGAAAAAAAAAAAAAAAAAAAAGATTTGAAAGATTTTTCATTTTTGGGTGAATTATTGCTAAATTTTAAATCCTAGTCCATTCAGCCAAACAAACTCACAAAAGACAGTGATCTAAAGAATGTTCTCTTTTTAAAATTCAATTTTCTGAAAGATAAAATGCAACTTTTTCCCCCTGACTACAGGGAATAAACTGACATTTATCTCACAAGAGCATTTTCTTTCCTGAGCCTTTTCTGTTCTCTCTCTCTCACACACACACACACACACACACACACACACACACACACACACACACACACACACACACATTTTTGTGAATTGTGGGGACATTCCATAGGCATAATGGTTTTTATACTGTACAAACCGTATTTTCTATCGCCCTACACCAACCCTACACCTAAACCTACACCTAAACCTACCCATCACAATTTTTACTTTCTCACAAAAACTCATTCTGTATGATTTATAAGCCTTTTGAAAAATGGGGACATGGGGTAATATCCTCATAAGTCACCCTCTCCTTGTAGTACCTATGTCATACCCATGTCATTATACAAATTTGTGTCCTGATATGTCACAAAAACACACACATATACACACACACACACACACAATAAGGTTTCTAGTGGTGAGTGAACTGCCTTTGGTTGGAAGGTTATTCTAAAAGTCACTGAGAGTCAGATGTCTCTGAATGAGCCCTGATTTAAACCTTTATTTCCTGTACATGGACACACACAGATCCAAATACACATGAAAGCACCAAGATTCTCTCATAGCTTTGTATGAAGATGAAAATACACTATATTTCAAATTTAAAGTCTCTCAGTTTTACATACACACACACACACATACACAAAACACCTTACAAACTCCAAATACAATTTATTGTACAGACCTTTTGGTCCAAAGAGAGTTCCGTAGCAGGGTTTATGACAGTAAGGCAATCCATCATGCTGTTAAAGAGAGAGAATATCTTTATCAGTCCATTTTAACTTTATTTTACTTATTTTTTGCTGAATTTCTCCCTGTACATAGCTATGCTGCAAATACAAAACAAATGTATAGTTTTTTTTTTTTAACACATCAATTAAACACACTAAAACTAAAACTGAATTGAGAGAAATATTCTAATTTCAAGTGCTGACACAACTTGAACAAATAGAAATGCACTCAAATTGAAAACTGAAAAAGATTTACTACCAATAATAATTATTTTTCTATAAAAACATGTATTTGTAAATATTAAAATCTGTGCCAGACACTCTTCTACTAAAACCTGAATTTTCAAGCAAGGTAATACTTTCAGAAGTGTGTGTGGGAGACAGAATGAAAAAGAGAGAGAGGCTTGTGTAGTGCTGGATTCATTAGAGGTCATTGTTTATCCTTCTGTTCCTTCCTGCTCCTCCCAGACTGCATAAAAAGACCCAGTCAGGCTCAAATCAGACTGAAATTTAAGCCTCGTCACACACACACATGCGCGCACACACACAATTTTAGTGTGCAAGCATTTTAGTGTGTGTGTGTGTGTGTGCTCAAAAATTTAAAGCCAAATTAACTAAACTGAGCAAAGATATTTATTTGTTTATTTTTATTACCATAATCATCAGGTATTTTTATGTTTATTTTATATATTATATTAAGAGCAACATCTATTTCAAGTGTCTCTATTGTGACAAGCTAAAAATACAGTTTGCATTCCCACTGAGAGCCACTTCACAAAGAATAGAGTTAGGGAGTCGACACCTGCAGAGAGTGAACACTAACAACACAACCTCCTGCTGTTTTCAACACAATAAGAGAAAAAGAGCACACACAGTTCACAAAATCAGGGGAAAAGAGTAACTAATAAAAGATTAACAAGAATAAAATACTGTCTCACTGAATATCCTTCAGTGAGACAATGAAGAGCTGTTTGTCTATCCATTTTTATCAACACAAATGAAAAAGCAATAGAAAAGACAAAACCCTCCTTCATTTTAAGTCCGAACTCACCTTATAATTAAACTAAAGCTGTGTGTGTCTGTTCTGTTTGTGTGCGTGCAAGCGTGAGCGTGCTGAGAGAGAGAAGGAGGGAGAAGGAAGAAAGGAAGAGAGGCAGAAAGGCAGACGATTGTTTTCTGGTTTGAATGAACACTATCTTTGTCCCTACATTGTCCTTGTAATAGTTCTGGTAAAGACCCACAGTAACACTGTGTGGGAGAGAAAGTGCATATGCTTACAGATACCTACAAGTAAAGTTATTTGAAAAGTAGCAGCTGTACCGGACTGAACATGCCTTTGAAAATGGCAGATTACTGCTATTTTTCCATAAATTTCACTGTGGTTAAGAATATTATGATTTACATTTCCTGTAAGATTCAAGTAGTAGTAAAGCCCAAGACTAAAAGAATTTGTTTCGCTTCCTGTTAATACAGTCGGTCAGTCTTCGCCCACCTTGTCTGTCAATCTCTTTTTGTTCACTGTAAAAATTACTGAATAAAGCAAAATCAAAAGCTTTTAGTAAGGAGTATTGAGGAAATTTATTCCTTATCCTTTCGTTCTTTGCTATTTTGATGTTCAAGGTTCAAAGGAGTATGGGAATGGCTTTATGTAACCATTTCAAGAAAACAAACATGCTAATATTTTTCCATTCAATATTAAATAGATAAATAGTAAATGTAATTGTAATCTCTCCCTGACAGTCAGAGAACATTCCAGAGAGATCCAATGAGGTTACTATAAATACTGATTATCTGTGTTTACAGTCATTGTAGGACTTTGATGAGTGACAAGTCTACGGGTGGAGTGTAGACATGCAAGTGGGATGGATGAACAATCATTTAACCCAAACAGGGACAAAAGACAACTCAGATCACTGAACTAGAAAATTTCTCCTAATGTATCAGACAAGACCATCGAACATGTCAGGACAATAAGAAGGAGAGAGAAAATAAGGAATGAAGAAGAAAGTACAATGAGGGGCATGAAATAGGCAAGGACATGGATGACCTAGAATCGGTGTCAGGCCAATGGCTTGAGCTTTTAGAGTCGGTTGTTTGATCACCTGCTAAACTACGACATTGAGGATGTGCAGCCTGCACTGCAGACCAACATACATTACATACAGACCAAGAAGCAGGACATGCAGAATCCCATTTATCTGTCATCAGGAATCATGTCTGATCAAGAAAGAAAGAAAGAAAGAAAGAAAGAAAGAAAAACCCAATGATCAGAGAGAGAGCGAGAGAGAGAGAGATTTCTTTAATGCATCTCAGCCTGCAATATCAGCTTTAGTTCTGCTTACCTCCGCATGGCCTCCAGGAGACAGAATCTTACTACATCGTTCACATTTCAGACAGAAGCGGTGCCAGTTTTTC
This sequence comes from Ctenopharyngodon idella, assembly GCF_019924925.1. NCBI lineage: Eukaryota > Metazoa > Chordata > Actinopteri > Cypriniformes > Xenocyprididae > Ctenopharyngodon > Ctenopharyngodon idella. The sequence continues at coordinate 7,043,308 of NC_067236.1, forward strand.
CCCAGAGAGCTCACTTTCTCAGCTAGAACAGGGAGAGAGTGTAATGTGTTATCTGATCAGTGTGTAGTACTGTATATAATACAGATTTAACTGCAGTCATGTATATCTAAATTACACATAATTAATAAGATCACAATTGTCCTGTAGTGATACACTTCTATGTTTGGCCACTTTACAGCTCAGTCAAATGACCTTCTTCTTTTTAAGTGGGTGGGTGGTTCTTGGCCAAAAAAACTGCTAAGTGGACTAGACTATATATATCAATAGTCAAAAGCCTGACTTTGTAAGACTAGCTAAACATGGTCTTCTTGTTCTATGTTCTGAATGGAAAGAAAGCAAACAAAAAATGTTCAGAAGTTTAGGGTTGGTAAGATTTAAAAAATAAATAAATTAAGACTTAGCCTAATTCAGCAAGATTGCATTCAAAAGTGACAGTAAAGAAAGAAAATTTTATTTCAAATAAAACTTTTATTCATCAAAAACCTGATTTTTTTTTTTTATCATGGTTTCCGCAAATGCATTAAGCAGCACAACTGTTTACAACATTGATAATAATTAGAAATGTTTCTTGAGCACCAAATCAGCATATTAGAAGGAATTAATTAATTAATCGATATTAAAATAATAAACAGTTATTTTAAATTGTACAAATATTTCACAATATTACTGTTTTACTCTATTGTTGATCAAATAAAAGCAGCCTAGGTGAGCATAAGAGAAATCTTTCAAAAACATTAAAAAAAAAACTTTTGAATGGTAGTGTACTTAAAATATTTATGACTTTCATAAGTAATGTTACTGTAAATTCATAGATCTTTTAGAATGTGTCCAGCTCGGCAAATGCTGAAATACAACTTAAAGGGATTTTCACCCCAAAATGAAAATTTTGTCATCATTTACTCACCCTCAAGTTGTTCCAAACCTGCATGAGTTTCTTTCTTTTGTTGAATTTTAAAGAATGTTGGTAATCAAACAGTTGACGGTGGCCATTGATTTCCATAGGAAAAAAAATACTATAGAAGCCAGTGGCTACTGGTTACCAACATTCTTTAAAATATATTGTGTTCAACCAAAGAAAGAAACTCAAACAGGTTTGGAAAAACATGGAAAAGATGATGATAAAATTTTCATTTTTAGGTCAACTATCGCTTTAACACAGCTACTACAATTTTGTGTGTGATTGTGCATTTATATCTATAGAGATATCTATAAACAGTAATTACAAAAGCCCTGAGAAAGACTATCCACACAAAATACTAATTCTATAGGGTGGGGTCTGTATGTGTGTGTGTTTGCAGCTGAACAATGCTGCATCAAAGGAGAGGAAGAACAATCTGGACCATCTGAAGAAAAGCTCCAAATGAAGACCCTGTTCCAACGCAAACCCTGCTGAGTCAGATCTGCTCCTATCAAGAGGATGTTGAAAAGTACATCTTATCTTTGACGTTCTGATTTTCACAAGCAATTTTTGTACATAATCAAATGAACAAGCATTTCTCTGATATTTCAAAAGAAACTATTAAAAAAAAGTAGAAACACTACCATTTGAAAGGTTTTTTTTTTAAGAAATTAATACTTTGTTCTTTTGAACTTTCTATTCAACAATGAATCTTTTAAAAAAAAATTGTTTCACAAAAATATTAAGCAGCACAGCTGTTTTCAACATTGATAGTAATCAGAAATGTTTCTTGAGCAGCAAAATCAGCATATTAGAATGATTTCTGAAGGATCATGTGACACTGAAGACTGGATTAATGATGCTGAAAATTCAGCATTGCCCTCAGAGGAATAAATAATATTTTAAAATGTATTCAAATTGAAAACAGGTATTTTAATTTGTAATATTATTTCACAATATTACTGTTTTTAATGTATTTGATTATATAAATGCAGCCTCTTAATGACCCCAAATGGTAGTGTATGTTGCTCTTCAGCCTATTTCAGCCTTTAGTAATGTTTTACAACTTCCATTGCACAAAACTGTTTGCACGTGTTCTCTCACTCGTCGATCAGCTCCTGAATTTAAAACAACTACAGAAAAAAAAAAAAAAAAAATCAATAGTCTGCTATGAGCAAACACACAGTAAACAGTCATGGACTTTGGAGCACAGGAATGAGAAATACAAGTGATTTAGAGAAAGACACATAGGTCAACATCCAAATAAAATAAAATTATTTTTATATTTTCTGCACACTCTTAAAAATAAAGGTTGAATATTAGCATTGAAGGTTCAGTGAAGAACCTTTAACATCCATGGAACCTTTCCATTCCACAAAGGTTATTTTATAGTGGAAAAAGGTTCTTAAAAGGTAGGGTAGGCAATTTCGGAGAGGCTAGCAATAGCAAGCTAGCTAGAAAGCGATTCCTCAAACACATGAACGCACACAGCCAGGGCAGAGTCTGCAAAGTGTCATGAGAGAGGGTGTTAAATTACTTCATATCTCAAAGCACATAACATTACAATAAAAATAAATGTAAACAACTTCAAGACAGCTGACTTGTACCACATAATGACTACAGATTCATTTTGACATTGATAATGTTGCCATAGAAATGCATAAATCCATGTCGGAAAACGCGAAGAGCTCCGGATAGAACATCATGGGTTGCCATCTTGTAATTACGGTTATGCAATGGCGTAAACACAGCATAAGCTTGTTGTTTTGGTTCAGGAGGAACTGTAAAAGGTGACTGCTATTTGTTTGTGGCACACGGTGACTGTCAAGTCACTCTCAAACCTCATGGAACGCACTGATGACGTGTGATGTCTGTGTGAGCAGGGTACGCAGAGGTTTGGAAATACATATGTTGACTGGCAGGTAGGATATCGGACCGAATACAATGATTGGACAAACATTTTTGGTCCTGAGACTACCACAGAAGATATACATTTTTTTTATATTTAGACCACTTTTATCATTGACTGCTATCAGGATGTGAAAAGAGTTTTAACCAGTATAACAAAAAGTGTTTATGAAAAAGATTGCCTAACCTACCTTTAAGATTTAATATGTTCTTCACACTATTACTAATAATAAGAAAAGTTTCTTTTTAAGAACTATTGACTGAAAGGTTTTTGGGGAACCAAAAATGGTTCTTCTATGGCATCAATGTGAAAACCTCCTTCATTTTTAAGAATGTAGTGATAAAATACCTCTGAAAGAGCTATAATAAGATACAAAAACATTTGCCAGGTTAGAATTGTGCATGTGGGGGACTAAACCCACCATCCCATTACCTTACACACTAACCAGCCCAAATTCCTAGGGTCTGTCTCTCACACACACATTCCATCACACAAAACTAGTCAGGTCAAACAGAGAACATACTGAGTCAGACATTTTCAGAAGTCTAGTGGGGATATCAAATCATCAAGCTGACATATCTCCTCTTCAGTGCAGCCAGAAAGACAGTTACTCCATCCGCTAACCTGCAACAGTAGCACAACAGATCCTCTCACTTTGTTCAAGAGTCCCTTGCCAAATTCTTACGTAACACTGTTACCCAATTCCCTTTTCATGGGCTACAGCATTTACTAACCCTGTGGCTACTGGATGCCGGGACAGAATACTAAACAGGAGCCGACAATAACGGGACAGACGAGAACATCCTCCAATGCGGTTGTGGGAGCATCGGGGTCACTTGTGCTTGACCTATTAATAACAATACTTAGTTCTGCACAGGCTGCAAGATTAAACTTCATCTTCTTCTTGAGACTAACAGTTTGGGGTCCCAGATATCCCTATGCTGTATGCAGGAAAATTCATAATAGCAATTTTGAAATTAACCTATTATTTTTCCCTACATCTTTTCCTCTGACCCAGTTACTAGACAGATTAATTTAACCATTTACAAAGCAGACACATAGTTTTCAGAATGTTTCTCAAGCTGTGCTGAACACCGCTGTTGTTTGGGGCCAGAGTACTGATGTGTAGCTGAGAATATTATTAGTATATAGAAATACATTGCATTTATTCATATAAATCCCAAACAGAAGAACGTCAATGAAGCAGGCTACTTATAATCATTTTTTGTTATAAAGCATTTGAACACACACACACACACACACACACACAAATCATGAAGTATCTATCCGATGCTACACCGTGAAATGTTTTGGAACTATTAAAATGGATATGAGATCTTCAAGATCCCAAAAAGAAAACATAAGTGTTCAATTAACACCTCTTATAACCTAATAACTCCAAAACAAACAAATACACTTTTCAAACACTTGTTATGTAACTCTGCCAAGATTTGCAGAAGTTTATTCCTTTAAAAAAAAAATTACCTTTGACCCTTCGGCACATATTATAAATGCCCTGCAATTTGAGTCAATTAGTCCAACCCAATGACACAATAACAAAGACATGAACTTGGCTTAGACTTCTACTAAGTGATAATTCTAACGGAAAACTCTCACCGAAAAACACAGTCTTATCGCATCTTGGACAAATGGACGTCATTCTCTAGAAGAGTCTTTCTGTCACGCAGGTTCGGTTCAGTTCGTCTCGGTTCGTTGCCTGTCCCTCAGCGCCGCTGCACACTGTGTGCAACTCGAGTCGCGCCGCGGCGTTTATTTAACTTTAAAGAGCCTCCGTGCTTGTCTCATGAATATTAAATACGTTGCGTGACGTTCGACCAGTAAACTGACTGAATGAATAAATCCTACTATGGTTAAGGAAGACTTGTAAATATTAATTAGGAAACGTGACTGAACGCTCTAAGGTTACCAAGCAACGTCAGCTTGACCTCATTAATATTCATAGCCTTCGCCATAGTAAGTTCCGTTATTTCTCATCTCGCTGCGTGGCACAGTTACGCCACGCCTTTGGCTTGACCAATGAGGAATGTTTCTTACACGTCAATCAAAACAAAAACGTACAGAGCTATCCATCAGTCCTTCCCGTTTTCCCAGAGTAGTTTATTGTCAAAAATTGAAAGTTATTATAAGTCTGTTTGTGTCTTTTCTCGTATGAATTGCTGGGATTATCATTTAAAAAACAGGATTTAAGAGTTTATGTCTCAAAAAATGAAAAAAAAAAAAAAAAAAAAAAACGAAGAATATTCGTGAAAAATAGGCCTACTCTCGGAGTCTTAAAGGGTGTATTTCTAAAGGAATGTGATTTTTAATAATTCTGTTTTCATCATCTCGATAGGGTTTCATACTGCCTCCTGGTGTTTTAGATCAAAACAGCACTGCCAGTTCAGAGCTGGCTTTTCATCAGTAGATTTTTAATAACGTAAAGTTAAAAAGTAATTTTGAACCTGGCTTTACCTAATGGTCAGATTTCTGTTCTGGAAATGTATGCAAATTCGTGCATATTTAATTAGATAGTGCCTTATTTGCATATTTAAAAATTACATTTCAGAAAACTTGTAAAATAAAGCAATTGTCTTAATGTACAAATGGGGAAGTATGGTAATATCTATTAGTCAAAATGTTTACGCTATTTAACTGTTCTGTCTTTACACATTATGAGGTTCTTTTTAAAATGAACCACATTAAAAGGACCCTAAATCAATCATTTACTCAATGTCATGTGGTTTCAAACACGTATGTCTTTCTTTCTTCTATCTGGAATACAAAAGGAGATATTAGGCGAAATGTTAGGGACTGGCAGCCTCAGGCAACTTTCATTGCATCTTTTTTTTTTCCATACAATGAATGGTGTCATTCTGTGAAAGGCTGTCATTCCAGCTAACATCTCCTTTTGTGTTCCACCGAACAAAGAAAGACATATGGGTTTGGAACAACATAAGGATGAATAAATAATGACAGAATTTTAATTTATGGATGTACTCTGTTAAACCCAAATTTTGTTATGCTAATGTTTACTGGAGCAGAAAGTATTCCAGTGCTCTCGTTCATTCTTCTGGCTGTTTACAGTAAAGATACTGTAATTAGTACAGTCTAAACAGATGGCTGTGAACGATGGAGGCCTCAGTAAATGCACTTGCAGCCACTGGCATCACCACTGAGATAATAGATGATCTCACACTCGTGTCCTTAGATGGGGTCATAGGTCACCTCATGAGAGACAGCCATCCATGGTACCAACTGTTTACGACACAGCTAAATCTCACATGGTGTATTACATAACTGTGTCTCACTGTCCATGGGCCTTATACCCTCAAATATAGTGTTAAGTGGATTCAGATTGATTTAGAATCATGTTAATTGCAAACAAACAACAATATCATTGTGCTTAATGAAGACCTTTTGGTCGAAACGTTGCATTGGAGCAGTTATTTTCAGTGTGCGGACTTCACATTTCTTTTTTCAACAATAAAAACAGCCCAAAACACATATGCAAGAATTTGTGATGGAGAATTAAATAATTTATAATTACAAAAAATTAAATAATATTAAATTAAATAAAATAATAATAAGAAGAAAAACCTGAAGAATATTGGACAAAATGGATTGACTAAATTGCTCTTGTTTATCCACATTGTTTTTTTTCTTTTCTTTTTTAAAAAAACAAAACAAAACAAACAAAAACAAAACAAATAATATATTGTATAATTTGACTCCATATTTTTGCTTGGTTTATGTTTTATCCATGTATTTCTTTCTCTTTTTTTTTTCTTCTAAAAGCTATAAACTTCGTCCTTTTGTTGTATCTACTACTGCTCAAAAGTTTGGGGTCTCTTATGCTCACTAAGGCTGCATTTATTTGATAAACAAATACAGTAAGCACATAATATTGTGAAATATTGTTACAATTTAAAATTGTAATATATTTTAATGGTAATTTATTGCTGTGATGGCAAACCTGAATTTTAAGCATCAGTTCTCCAGTATTCAGTGTCACGTGATTCTTAATAAATTATTCTAATATGCTGATTTACTGCTCAAGAAACATTTCTTATTATTAATAATGTTGAAAATCATTGTACTGCTTAATAATACATTTTTTTCAGGATCCTTTGATCAGAATGTTTGAAATAGAAATCTTTTGTAATGTTTTACGTGTTTATGTGTCTTTGCCGAATTAAAGAATTAATAAAAAAGATCTTATTGACCCCAAACTTTTGAACTTTTTGTATGTGTAAATGTTTTGAATATGCTTCTTTATGATAGAAAAGTCACCAGCTGCAACACCTCCTTAAGAATAGCCTTAGTTAAAATAGTCCCAAGCATATAATCTGTAACTGAGACAGATGCTTTGTGCTAAAAATACTGTCTACTTAACATTCACTAATGATACATAAATCTGCTTTGGTCTGAAATCACTGTGATATCATTAAGACATCACTGAATGGATTCATCTGTGGTAGGCAGTGGGAGGAGGATGCTGGGACTCTGAATGAGCCTGTGTTGTTGTCTGCTCTCACAGTGTGATAGCGCCCCCTGCTAGCGTGAAATACTTTATGGGAAGATTGAATGTGTGTGTGTGTGTGTGTGTGTGTGTGTGTGTGTGTGTGTGTGTGTGTTTGTCTCTAATTTGTTGTTTTTTGTACCTTTTACCTTAGGTTTAAGTTTTACCTTTACCTTATTTGTCTTCTTTTTGCCCCTTTCCTTATTTATGTTTGGTATGTTATTTGTATATCCTTTTTGTGGTTGGAATAAATAAAGAGCACGACATTTTGTTTGATGTTCACCACAAAAACTCTCATCAACATCATTAATAAATTCACATGAAGTTCTCTTTAATATGTTTTTGTTGCTTATGTCCGTTATGTAACAGTTTATGTGTTGTTACAAACTATCACCACTAGAGAGCGTGAGTACACTGGCGTTTACTGAACACAGGACAATAAGGTCAAAAGGTCTCTGGTTCATTTAGTTAATTAATGGAAAAACAAAGCTGAGGTTTGTCAGAGGTTCTTACCTCTTTTTAATGTCATGGGAAATTTCTAATCACTGCAATTTATTATATTTTGTGTATACAAAATCAGTGATTTCTAAATCCGTTTTCACAACACAGCCTAAAAAACTTAGAATAGTGCTGGTTAACTTACTGTAAGAGTGACTTTTATAGTTATATAGTTATAAAACAAGCTGAAGCTTAATCAAACCTTTCAATTATTTGCTCATGTTGAAGAGTGAACAATCTGGCAGTAATGGCAAGATTTTTTCGCTTGTAATTCAAAACACGCCTGATTTCTTTTCTTCTTTTTTTTTTGGCACCTGTTAGTGCCAGCTGAAGGCTGTGTGCCATGAATGACATACAGTGAAACTTCATTATTGCGGCCAATTCTGTAAGGTGCACAGCAAAACAGAACAAGATTGTATTTGATTTTATTTTGTTTTTCTTCATTTAAACAGTTAACTCAGCCACAGAACTTGATTGAGCAGCTGAAACTGGTAAACAGTATAAAAATATTGATAAAATCTTTTCATTCTTTCTGGACAAAGAATGACTTTGTCATATGTCTTAGATTTGCAAATGCAAGTACAGTACACTAACGTTTAAAAGTTTGCGGTCAGTAAGATTTTTTAATGTCTCTTAAGGTTGCATTTGTTTAATCAAAAATACAAGTAATAAGGTGAAATATTATTACAATTTAAAAATAACTGTTTTCTATTTGAATATACAGGTGCTGGTCATATAATTAGAATATCATCAAAAAGTTGATTTATTTCACTAATTCCATTCAAAAAGTGAAACTTGTATATTATATTCATTCATTACACACAGACTGATATATTTCAAATGTTTATTTCTTTTAATTTTGATGATTATAACTGACAACTAAGGAAAATCCCAAATTCAGTATCTCAGAAAATTAGAATATTACTAATGACCAATACAAAGAAAGCATTTTTAGAAATCTTGGCCAACTGAAAAGTATGAACATGAAAAGTATGAGCATGTACAGCACTCAATACTTAGTTGGGGCTCCTTTTGCCTGAATTACTGCAGCAATGCGGCGTGGCATGGAGTCGATCAGTCTGTGGCACTGCTCAGGTGTTATTAGAGCCCAGGTTGCTCTGATAGTGGCCTTCAGCTCTTCTGCATTGTTGGGTCTGGCATATCGCATCTTCCTCTTCACAATACCCCATAGATTTTCTATGGGGTTAAGGTCAGGTGAGTTTGCTGGCCAATTAAGAACAGGGATACCATGGTCCTTAAACCAGGTACTGGTAGCTTTGGCACTGTGTGCAGGTGCCAAGTCCTGTTGGAAAATGAAATCTGCATCTCCATAAAGTTGGTCAGCAGCAGGAAGCATGAAGTGCTCTAAAACTTCCTGGTATACGGCTACGTTGACCTTGGACCTCAGAAAACACAGTGGACCAACACCAGCAGATGACATGGCACCCCAAACCATCACTGACCGTGGAAACTTTACACTGGACCTCAAGCAACGTGGATTGTGTGCCTCTCCTCTCTTCCTGCAGACTCTGGGACCTTGATTTCCAAAGGAAATGCAAAATTTACTTTCATCAGAGAACATAACTTTGGACCACTCAGCAGCAGTCCAGTCCTTTTTGTCTTTATCCCAGGCGAGACGCTTCTGACGCTGTCTGTTGTTCAAGAGTGGCTTGACACAACAGCTGAAACCCATGTCTTGCATACGTCTGTGCGTAGTGGTTCTTGAAGCACTGACTCCAGCTGCAGTCCACTCTTTGTGAATCTCCCCCACATTTTTGAATGGGTTTTGTTTCACAATCCTCTCCAGGGTGCGGTTATCCCTATTGCTTGTACACTTTTTTCTACCACATCTTTTCCTTCCCTTCGCCTCTCTATTAATGTGCTTGGACACAGAGCTCTGTGAACAGCCAGCCTCTTTTGCAATGACCTTTTGTGTCTTGCCCTCCTTGTGCAAGGTGTCAATGGTCGTCTTTTGGACAACTGTCAAGTCAGCAGTCTTCCCCATGATTGTGTAGCCTACAGAACTAGACTGAGAGACCATTTAAAGGCCTTTGCAGGTGTTTTGAGTTAATTAGCTGATTGGAGTGTGGCACCAGGTGTCTTCAAAGTTGAACCTTTTCACAATATTCTAATTTTCTGAGATACTGAATTTGGGATTTTCCTTAGTTGTCAGTTATAATCATCAAAATTAAAAGAAATAAACATTTGAAATATATCAGTCTGTGTGTAATGAATGAATATAATATACAAGTTTCACTTTTTGAATGGAATTAGTGAAATAAATCAACTTTTTGATGATATTCTAATTATATGACCAGCACCTGTAGTTTATTTAAAATGTAACTTATTCCTGTGATGGCAGAGCTTAATTTCCATTACTCCAGTCTTCAGTGTCACATGATCCTTCAGAAATCAAACTGGTTGATTTGGTGCTCAAGAAACATTTCTTATTATTATCACATTTGAAAACAGTTGTGCTGCTTAATATTTCTGTGGAAACTGTAAAACATTTATTTTTAGGATTCTTTGATGAATAGAAAGTTTAAAAGAACAGCATTTATCGTTGAAAGATTTTATTTGATCTTCTGTAACATTATAAATGTGTATACTCAGTTGAATGCATCTTTGCTGAATAAAAGTTTGTTTTTAAATCTTACCGACCATAAACTGTTGAACGGTAGCGAACAGACTTCAACAGAATCTAATATCGAGATGTAGAGGTCAAAAGTACCACTGGTAAATGCCACCATGTTTTGTCATGCAAGGTATTTTTTTTTTTTCTTTCCAGTTTCAGGTGCAATTGTAGTCTTCAATGTATCAAGTAAAACTTTTATTAAAAACATTTAAAACATTTTTGCTCTAGAAAAGCACAATATCAAAAGGTTTTTAATCTTTTCAACAACAAAAAATTTCAATTCATATTACAAAAAAATGTTAGAAATTCCAAACTCCTTAAGTTGCTGTGCACTAAATTGTTGGGTATTTAAAGAGAAAATGTATATTCTGGAAAATCTAATCATGCCCAATGGCTTATGTCGAACAATAAACAGTAGTAGCATCATCTAAATCATTCATTATGATTAAAATAAAAACATTAATAAATGTGAGTCTACATCAATGTGCTTCTGTACAGTCTAAAATCTCAGGCTGAGCTTTGAATCTGCCCGTCATTTCAAGAGCACGGACAATTGGCCAGACGTCCATCAAGGGGCGGGGCAGAGGACACAGCCGGTAAGTTCATTGGTGGGGTCGATGAGCACCAGCTCAAGGGTCAATCTCCATTGGAATGATAGTGAGGATGACGTCCTCATTGCCACGTCGAACCACCACACGTAAACTGGTGTCATTTTTGATGGCTGCGCTCACATCTGTTGCTGTAGAGATGCGCTGACCATTGATGGAAATAATGACATCGTGTTCCTTAAGTCCACCTCTGCAGAGGAGACAAGAGAAGAGGGGAAAAGCATTTGAAGAGGAGGACTAAAGAGGACAAAAAAATCTTATTCCTCTTAAGAGAATTTACATCACAAAGACTGAAACCTCTCCAGTATAAATCAAATATTGCTGGATTTCCCAGAATTACTCCAAAATAGCTTCCAAAACCAACTCTGAAGGCTCTATGTAATGTATTTTTACAGTTGTTGTAGAACTGTACGCTTCATCAAAATATCAGCATTAAAAGCATAATGGCTCTATAATTCAAAACTAATCACTTCAAATGGCTTTTTAAACCATATTTCAGATATGTACACCTACATCTATATTAGGTCAAACAAAACACACTGAGATCCCACAGAGTAACCACCTAGGTTATATACTAGACTTCACAAGTACTTCCTGTTTGTTGGATTGAAAGTGTGACATTTGGTGATTATCTGCTATTCAATTGTGAATCATAATTGTAGTGGTGTCGCGCCGAGAGGAAAGAAGTCGTTGTTTGTGTGTCTGGGTGCCATCTGAGCTTGTTCTTAACATGTCCAAGCTTTCAGGAAAACTAAAAATGTCCTGGTTCAGGATGTGGTGGGCAGTGGATTGGACTGTGGTTATGGAATTATATCAAAACAGTGTTTCATGTAAAAAGAATTTCATCACATGAACCTGCAAACCATAAATTTGCCTTTGAGTAATGTGTTTGCTTTTGTTTTTAACAGGCATGTAATGAAGACAAGATGATTCACTAAAAATGCTAACGGATATGATGTGGCAGTGACAGGATTTGGGTGACTAACTGGAAGTAACTGGAAATAAACTTTCTGTCATCATTTACTCACCCTCATGTCGTTCTATGACATGATTTTTTTTTTTTGATCTGTAAGAATATTTGAGCTGTTTTTTTCCTGTCCATACAATGAAAGTCAATTGAAAATCATCATAATAAAAAGACAAATATCTTCTTTTGTAAAAGGCATACAAGTCTGTAATGACATGAGGGTGCATAAACGGCAACAGAGTTATAATTTTTAGGTGAACTATCCCTTTAATTTATATGCATTTTCAGCACTTTAGATGTCTCTCTCGCTCTTACGCACATAATGGTTTCAAAAGAGAGGAAGAGGGAAGAGGTTTTTTGAGAGTCAATAAACACGTTGGGCTGAAATGATGAACATCAGCAGGTTTCTGTGTGAGAGTGTTTTGATGAGGGTCTAACATAAATTTAAAACATGTGGAGACAGATGGAGCCAAAGACAATATCCCTCCAAGCATGACGGCAGAGAGCATGTGGCCAGTAAAAACAGCATGTGAGTGCTGCCAAACGAGTTGACCTGCGCTCTTGACCTGCTTGGCATTATGGGACTTCGAGTTTTGGTGACTCACGCTGCAGCTGGGGTTTTGGAGATGACCTCAATCACATAGGCTCCTGATGTGATGTCAGGGAAGTCTCGCAGTCGACCTTTCAGCTCTTTGGACATTCTGTGAGCGGGAATGAATAGAATTACATCAGATCTGTTGCCATTATAGAATTAAAGAGGTGAAATATGTTCTGTCCCAAAAAATTAAAACTAATAGGCTTAAATTACACTCTGTGTAATATGGTACTGTAAATCACTCAGAGTATAAAAACAGAGATCTACATAGGATTACATAATCATGTAATGTCTTCCATAAGGTCATGACATCAACCTTATTAATGTAGGTATTAATTAATTTGATGCACGGATGTGGTTATGTACTCACGCAGGAGTGAGGGTCATCATACGAACACCGATGTATCTTTTCTTGGACACTCCTCGTCCTGTAAAACAGCCAGATGAACAAAATGTAAGTTAGTTCACTGAAACACAGCAAAGAATAAAGTGACACACCACTACTCTATCTCATTTATCAGATCTGGATATGAATGTGCTGTGTCATACCTCTGGCCAATCTGTCATATGACTCAGCAAGAAACTGACGTATCTTGTCTGACGGAATAGCGAAGGAGATTCCAGCCGTCACCTTCAATGTGTTGATCCCAATCACTTCACCATCCTATAGGGAAAAAAATGATCCGGTATGCACGATTATCCTTATGTTAACAACATACTTTAAAAATGACTTTTCATGTCCAAAAACCTAGGAAATGTACATCACGTAGTAACATCTAAACTTGTTTCATTCAAGTCATGTCTCATGAACATTCAAGAACATGTCTCATGATGTTTCATGACTCTATAATATAAATGTAAATATTACATAAGAAATTTAAGCTAATAAAACTAATGAAAATTAGAAATGATGCCTTGGGAACAAACTGAAAAAAACATATTTAAGTTGAAATAATAAAACTGAAATAACAAAACAAAACAACAGAAATATTAAAAAAGCACATAATTACTCAAAATTAAAATGAACACTGAAAATAAAAGCCAAAAAAAAAAAAAAAACAGTATTCATAAATACTATAATAGTACATAAATAATACTAAAAGTAACAATGACTCTAATAAGTATTTCATGTCCAATTATTTATTTATTTGGTAAGTAACCATGTAGTAAGTACAGTGTCAAAAGTGTCAAATGGTCATCATCACACCAAAAAACACCTTTAGGATGATACAAGACCCCTCCACTGCAGGTCCTGATCAGGGTTTATCCTTTGATATTGTACATTATCACTTACATATTCACTCTTTACTGTAATCCTTGGGACATATGAACTTTAAAAAGATGCCTTTTGACACATCTGACTGATGGTTAGAGTTGCCCCATGTCAAATTACGCTGGGTCTCACAGGGGTAGCATTACTGTAACACCAGACATGAAAATGGGTGCTGATGATTACCACACAGTCATGCTCTGTGCAAATATATAGTGTATGTTCATGTTCATATGGGATATTATTCAACAGTTTTGGAATGTGGAAATGCTCACCAGATTGACTAATGGTCCTCCTGAGTTGCCATACTGTAAAAGAGACATTTCATGTGTTAAGACATGCTTGGGTTATATGTTTGATTTGTGTGTGTGATTTGTGAAGCCACATGGTAAGACCATCAGATGGAGAGACAGCCATCAAAATTAATAAAACAAGTAATAAATGACTCAAAATTAAAAAATAAAGCAATAAATAAAATGCAGTTAGAAAGAGTGCAATAATTCACTCACATTAATAATGGCGTCAGTCTGAATGTAATCCATATCTGAGTTTCGTAGACCTAACTCTTTCCCACCTCTCTGGGTGGTGCTTACTATCCCTGTGGTAACCGTATTCTGGAGGGAAAATGGGCTGCCGATGGCAACCACAAATTCTCCTGGTCTGAGGTCAGCCGATCGGCCAAGTAGAAGCACAGGGAGCTTACTCTGTTGGTCAGAAAGAGAAAAAAACTGTTATGTTGGAAATGCCTTTATTTCAGTATCTGCCCATAAGACAGGAATAGCCTAAACTTTCATAAACTTAAAGCCTGCAAAAGTTTATAAAAGAACTTTGATATCCAATAGTGGCCACCCAACACAGCTGTTTTTGACATTCTAGCAACTTTATGACATTGCAAAGTCAGTCATGTGATAAATGCTTGTATGCAGGCGTTCCATAATTCTACTCTTCAATTTCCTGAACTGCCCAGAACTGCCATTCAAACAGTCCTATTCTAACACCTCTGTGTGTCCGCTATCAAGTGTCTGCTAAACAGGAGTTCGGATTTTAAATTCAGACCTCTGAAACCTTATCGCCAGGCAACCTTTATGACATCATGGAAAAATAGGCACTTAGGACAGGACGGGACAAATCAGAATGCTGTTTTGCCCTTCCTGTGGGGAATCATTTACGGAATCTCCCCTCTCAACACAGGGGGCTTGATTAGAACGATCATCGTGACAACAGAATATGCCCATCCATTTAGCCATTGCACTGGTGTCTAGTTTGTTTACTGACAGTAAAAATAGAGTCAGAGAGTGGATAACAGACACGCTGAGCTTGATATGCACACACATTTTCATTTTGCCGTGCGTGTATGGGCTTTTAATGAATTGCGGGTATTTTGGGGATAGTTCAGATGACAGCGATGTGAGATGTCTTTACTGAAAAAAAAAAAAAATCACTGACAGGTTAATGAGGGCAATTTTCAATATTAGATTGTTTAAAGGTTGTGTAATGTCTGTCTAAGCTCTCTAAGGCCTGATCTGAATATTACAGGAAGATGTTTCACAATATTACCTATTATCCTACCATAAAATGTTAGGCTGGAAGAATCTTTGTTGTTATATCTGAACTAACACCATAAACAATAACTTAACGAAATCAAAATATTCGTGACAACGAGAACAACTTCAGAATTAAACAAAATGGCTTCCTTGTTACTGTACAGTTTCTACTCAGGCTGTATCTATATGATGGAGAGGAAGGAAACTGTAAATCCAGAGTAAACTGTAAACTGATCCTGAGCATTTATCATGAGGTGAACTCTCAGCGAACTCGACCTGCGCTACCGGGGTTTTAAAAATAGTGGAGGATAAAGACGATAATGACTGGCAAACCAGACAAAGAAATCTATCACTCCCTCCTCCCTATCGTAGGGGCCAAAATGATGCACAGCAATGGGGTAAATTAATGTCACGTCAATATGATGCTGTGTTTATGAAATGTGAATTCAGGACCTTATGCTCTTAACTTCCTTTTCAAGCAAGCTTAAGTTTAAAAAATTATATTTAAAAACTCATTTAAATGTAGATTAACATTGTTTATTGCACATATTGCACAGTTTAGATTAAAAAGCAATCTAAATCAACATTGTGTATGCCGCCCTAATGAAGAATCTCACAGCTGCAATATATATCCGTGCGAATATGTGCGCGTGCCGTAATCAAAGATCAGCCAAACGCTGCCCATGCTCCTGGTCGGAACATCAGAGCTCTATTGGGTTACCATTGCAAAAAGATGAGATCATGCTTCAGACACAAAGGTCACATTAGAACTCACACCACTTATTAGCCACAGTGAAGCTAAGTCAGCCATTTTGTGTCAATGTGGCATGTTAGTCAACCATTTTGTGTCTGTGTGAAATGATAGTTTCCATTTAACATCCACATGGAAAACCACCATGAAAGCTTCCCTCTTCATTTTTCGCTCTTTCTCCTCACCACAATGATGACTCAGTGTTCATGTCCGAACTCAAAATATAGGCTATTATCAGTATATTAGAGCAGTGATTATACACTGGCAGGATATCAAAAATGGTGCCAAAGCTTAAAAAAGCTTTGTGATGTTAATGCTTAATGCTTTGTAATGTAATATAAATATATATAAATGAAGGCCCAGTTAAGTGTATATATACTTGTTGCACCTATCTATATAGGCCTATCTATATTGTTACCCTATATATAAACTATGGACGAAAGAATTGAGAGACACCTCTTAACTACTGAATTCAGGTGTTTCAATCAGACCCATTGCCACTTGTGTATAAAATCAAGCACCTAGCCATGCAGGCTGCATACAAACATTTTTTGGAGGGGAAAAAAGAGTCGTTCTGAAGAGCTCAGTGAATTCAAGCATGGCATTGTGATAGGATGCCATCTTTGCAATAAGTCAGTTTATGAAATTTAATCCCTACTAGATATTCCAAGGTCTACTGTAAGTGGTATTATTGGAAAGTGGAAGCATTTAGGAACAGCAGCAACTCAGCCACGAAGCAGAAGACCACTTAAAGTCACAGAACGGGGTCACCGAGTGCTGAGGCACATGGTGTGTAAAAGTCACCAACGCTCTGCTGATTCCATAGCTGAAGAGTTCCAAACTTCCACTGGCATTAATATCAGCACAAAAACTGCAAACTGTGCGGCAGGAGCTTCATGGAATGGGTTTCCATGATGGCCAAGCAGCCTCACATCACAAAGTACAATGTCAAGTGCATATATGTATATAGGGTGAATTCAGGTTGACTGGGAAACTTTTTGCCATTGAGATGACTGGGGAAAAGTGTCCCATTCAACCTGAATTCACCCTACTACTCTGACATACAACATATGATGGTGACCAGTTACACTGGTCATTTCAGCAGGCTGTGAAATTACCCTAACAGGCCATGAACTCTAATAAAGCTCTGCTATGTGAGACTACAGGTCATCAGTTCCTTATAAACATTTACCAGCATTAACACCTGCATCCATCTGGCCTTTAAATGCATGACAGTGCTGAGTTACCCAGGTGTCTTTGTTAATGATACTGCAGTCTGAGAATACCCGTCAATCTGGGACATGTAAAAACAGTCTCACCCTCACCCGATGCCAATGAAACGCTAGTAGATCTTTGAGAAAGAAGACTTTGTTGTCCCCGTAAGACCTTCAAGATAAGACTAGGATAGGGGTCTCCAAACAGAGATAGAAGACATGTGTCACAAGATAGGCAAAAAAAAAGCAAAACAAGATTTATCTACTTTCATTTCAGTAGAGATATATTATATACACATACCAACCAGACAGAGAACAACACAAAAACAACAATGAAAACAAATACCACTTGATTTTCTGTAAAGGGTAAGGACACCTCGCAAACATTTAAATAATGACGTGGAGGATGTGAACAAAAAACACTGAATGATAGTCAATTTCCTTACCTATAAAACTGGATTGTTCTTTTTTATTTCTTGAGGTGATTTTAATTCCCTTTTGACTTTAATCAAACAGTATTTCCACTGCCCACATTTTTAAAAACCATTTTAAAAACCAAGTCTGACGAAGGTCTAGTTTATTATTAGAAGGCTGTTGTGGAGTGACAGAGTTTCCACAGGTTGACATTCCCATGCATTACTAAAAATGTGTGTCTGCCTTTAAACATCAGTTTGCAGTTAGTCACGTTCAGAACAAATGCAGAAAAAGAAGCATTCAAAAGACATCATTAGCCACACACAGTAAAAACTGACTAGGAACCGGAGTTACTGAGAGTACCGCCCTGCTCTGTCATCATTGTGCCCGTCAGTAGGCACCTCGTCTCACGTTGTGCTTACTAATTACTGCGCTGTGAGGGACTTTAGAAGATAAGCGCCAGTTTAATTGCAAGCACAGTATTCTCCACTTGGTGGGTTTGTGTTGGATGTGGCTGTAAGATATTTTCAGTGAGTGAGCTATAGATGGTTCTTCCCAGAGGAAACCTCAGAGGTTTCTCCATCAAAGCTCAGTAGACTTAGTAGAGTTCTCAATTATGTTTCATTTAAGTATAGCATAATCTTTGTCTTTGGGATTTCTCCAAAAATTCCCTATGAGTAATAAAACAGGCACAGATAAGACAATTACTGACATACAGTAAGAGTATAGAACTATAAAATAAATGTTTGTAGCTTCTCTTTCATTGGTTCACTCGCTCAATTTGGTTTTGATAGAATATGATGAGAAATGTTTGAATCAAATTGATTTTGTTCAAATGGAAATCTCAGACTTTTCTTTGATTTAATCTGTGCTCATGTTTGAGATACAGCATCAGTGACATTAAGCATATTTTCATGCACACTAAAAGTTTCAGTCAGACTAAAAGCATAAGTACTTTTAAAATGTCATATAAATGCATTAGTCCATCTGAATTCATACAAGCCTGTTTTTTTGTGACAACTTTAATTGTCTAGCATGTATACAAGATAATCACACTACAACTGGCCTTGGAATTAATTGTGTGATGAAAGATAGGTGAGACACAACATGCATTTA
Source organism: Ctenopharyngodon idella (assembly GCF_019924925.1). Classification (NCBI taxonomy): domain Eukaryota; kingdom Metazoa; phylum Chordata; class Actinopteri; order Cypriniformes; family Xenocyprididae; genus Ctenopharyngodon; species Ctenopharyngodon idella. Next base: position 7,062,246 of record NC_067236.1, read on the forward strand.
ATGCTTCAAATTTTAACATTGTGTATATGTATTGTCTCATGTATACTCGGACAAATGAAGACTATCTTGACTATGCAAAAAAGCATACTGACTGTTGAGATCTTATTTAAAACTCTAGAGGAGACATATGCGCTACTAGGGCCCTTTTCTCAGGAAAAAAATCTGAGAAGTTGGAGACTTCTTTGCTTCATTTGTTGCTCTCATTGCATTTGACAATTGTGATATTAAATAGATATTAATTGTGATTTTCCTTCCTTCCAATGTGTTCTTAGTGTATTTAATCACAGAACAGCTGGAAATATACTGTATACTGCAAACCTGAGACCAGTTCAGACTTGTGAGTTTCTGAGTGTGTGTTGGGGGGGGGTTAAGGGGTTTCAATGACATTCTATTTCCACGTCGCTGTCCCACATGGTAGTTTATACAATGCATATCCTCTATGCCATTGCATACTTCTAATCTTGCTTCCACACTCAAATAGCCAAAACTACTGCTCTTTTCCCACGTGTGATTCACATCTTACCCTGTAATATTAAATGACTCATTTTGGCCCAACCAGCAGTCAGCCACATTATAGTAGTCTGGACTGCATTTTAGGCCACTGGAACATCGATAATCCAAACAAAACTGTGTGTGTGCGCACACCATGTATTAGCCTTAAAGCTCTTATGCTAAACGGGAACCTTTCTCTTTGCTTTGGCTCACGACCAGAGCAGAGGAATGGAAAGGAAGACATGGGAGATTTACAAATGAGTTGACTAAATGTGTGATGGGCTGAGACATGAAAATGATTCATTTTCCTGGAGCTTTTGAGTTTGGGAACAGGAATGATGGGAAGTTCAACTGATTGTGGAGGTTAGACCCTCCAGAGCTCCTCATCTGTACAGCGTTGCTTTGAATCGGAGTTAAATTTGTGTCCACACACACATATGGATTTATTTTCATTCCCTCACCACATTTTCTCTTGCTGAGAGGGAAAACACTTTCCCCTCTTTTCTGTTTCTGAAGTCTGGCTTCTGCAGTCAGAGTAATGATTTCCCAGGAGACAGACAGCTACCAATAAAGGGAAAGAGACAGTGTGAAGGACAAAAGATTGGGAAGAAAATAAATAATCTGCTCTACAACTCCCTTCTCAATTTATCCACCATGTGCTGCCCATTTACTGCATGAGTGAAACTGTGTTGTGTGATATATAAGTTCATCAAGTCAAGGCATGAGCATTCTAGTGAATGTGAGTTTAGACTGTGAAGTTTGCAGTGCTGGGTAGTAACTAACAAAACTTAGCGATAGAACTGACATTTTTAACTACAACTACAACAAATATCGGAGTAGCATGTTAGAAAGATACATCACTGTTTTTTGCCTTGCTTTAGCCAAGCAGGCTGAGGAATAATCACTAGGGGCGTAACAATATATCGTGTCACAATATACCGCAATACAAAAATGCAACAATATCGTATTGTGGATAATGACAATATGTGTTGCGCATAGTTCACCCAAAATGAAAATTACTATGTGAGAAAAAATCCAAGTTTACAGAGTTTTAGTGTCAGTACTACATTAAACTACTATATATAATGTTGAATATAATGTATAATAATGCAATGGGGGAATATTTGTGGGTCCTGATAATGCCAAATGTCCTATGTGACCAGTAAAAAGTGGCCTACATTATTTTAAGTATATCTAGTCAGTGACAGAGTGCAAACATATTCATCTAAATTAAGTCTGTGTTTCAGCGTTAGAATCATGAATATTTTTATTCTCATGTCACCATTGTCCTGTGCATTCGTTACCAGCACCAAGTCCAAGTCTATTCATTTCCACTCCCAATGTAATACCAAATTTAGCATGTTAATCAACAGTATATTTTTTGTTATCCTTTTACCATGTGTCTTGAAGTATTGCAATAATATTTTATTGTGAATTTCATTTTTGTGATATGTGTCGAATCGTGACATGAGGGTATCGTTACACCCCTCTTTTCTCTCCCTCATACAAACTCTCAAATGAATCATCCTGATTTATATTAGATTTATATTAGTGAATCAGTTCATTCAAATGGTTCATTTTTTAGTTGTATTTTTCAAAACGTACTTCCAACTAGCACTCCTGTGGCTCAAATAATATAGCATGGTGACAGCAACACCAAGGTCAAGAGGTCAGTTTCCAGAGAGAATGCATGAACTGAAAAATACCTTGGAAAACAATGTAAAATACTTTACATGCATTTTAAAAGTTTAATTTCAGTTGGACCAAAGCAGTAATTTATATTTTGTAAAATATTTTACTAATTTTATTTTTTTAGGTCAGACTACCAGACCTATATATATATACACACACACACACATACATCCAGCATGTATACATGTTAATCAGGCTCAGGCGGCTCAGACTGTACCTTGACTACTCAAAAACTCGATTATAACACCAAATGTAAGCGTACTTACTGAAAGTTTGACACAGTAGTGACCTACTTAAAATCTCACAACATGCATCAGAAAAAGGGAAGAAATTGCAGTAATTGCTTACAGGGATGCAGGCACACACAAGTTCTCTCAAACGCACACTCACATACTCAGTCTCCCTAGGGTCTTTGCCTGATCCTTTTCCAGCATGAATTCTAACTCACTTGTGCCATTCAAGCCAATGCTCTTTTTTGATCCTCTTTTTATTTTTCCAAATGCCCTGTTAGTTAGAGACAAGTCTTATATCAGAGACAAGTCTGAACTGTCTCTATTAAACTCTTTCACTGTTGCTCACACATCCACACATGGCCATGATGTCATTCAAGATCACTCACTCAAACTGGGACAAACTCTTTAGCACCTGGGCGTTAAAGAGCCACTGATTCAATCCAGCAGCAGCAGAAACACCAGCTGAGAGAGAGAGCTACATAAAACATCTCAGATTATAGGCACTGCCATGGGATCTGTTTTGACTACAGGGATCGGGATAAGAAGCAGTCGAGGAATCTGATCTTAGAGCAGTATGCATTCTTTGGGAACACCGGATCAGATTAAACTTGCAGTCTGGGCTTGCGTGTGCTTTATTTCTCTGGAGAACATATGTTTAAGAGCCTGAGTGATTGTGAGGTTAGGATTGTCAGCCAAACATGCTGCCTGGTGTCTATCAGCCCGCTCTGACATATATTATAAGAGTCTGCACAGTGCACTGCACTGACCTGAATGAGCGGGGGGTTGTGGGTAATAGAAAATTTCGCCTAAGACGCCTTATATGGATTGTGTTGGTCATTCTGTATTTATGGGGTCAGTAATGTTCCTATTTTGGTTACTTGAAAAGTCTCCTTTCCAAATTTTACTGGGTTATGTGAATGCGGTAATTGCTGAAATATAGTCAAGTTTGAATTCCTGCAATCTTTAGCTTTTCTATCTGTTTTTTTCTTTCTTTTTTTCTGTTAATGAAACACTTTTAGTTTATTTGGACTTGGTTTTTGATGTTACACTAATAGTATCCTAAAACAGAGCCCGAACTGCGAAATTGCTGCATCGCAGTGTATTCATTCTTGAACCTTTTCGGTATAAACAATTAGGAAAAAAAATAAAACCTTCGTTTCTATTTATAAACCACGGTGAGGCGGCTTCCTGTGTAAAAAGACATTATAAAACTCTTCAATCTGTCCACCTTAGTACACAAACCACACAGATGTTTGGTCTGTGGTAGGCTAAACATGCTAAGTGTCTGCTGAGAGAATAAGTGTCATTAAAACAGTTCAGCAAACTGCTTTCTGGAGCATTACTTTAGCCTTCGAGTCTCTGTGTGAATGTGTATGTACTTAAAAACATCTTTATGCCTGATGAAGAGAGTACAACATCTGTTCCTGAGGCCTTGTAAACTTTCTCTCTCTGTAAGTATTTATTTCCAGCCCTGTCTTTACCTTCCTCAACCTCATTTACCCTTCTTCTAGTCAACCTAAAATGGGAGAACAGCTAAAGGATGCTATTGAAAGGAAGTCCTGCTGTAAATCAACCTGAATGTTGTCATAATTGTTGCCAGTAAGAGGCTCAGATTTGTTGTAGAAGGATATATGGCACTTTCAATACAAAATAGGATATAAAACTCTTTAACTTTTGGCAATTTGATTGTCAACCTCAGTAGGTAAAATTTAATATAATATAAATATTAAATACATATTTTTTTCTAGCAATAAACATTAACATATTAATCGATCGGTCGGTTTGTGCAGCGCTACTTAGTCGTACAAGCCTAATGTCATTTCACAATTAAAGCTGACGTAATGACGCAATCGGTCACAAGGCATATGAGAGCCAATGCCATTTCACAATCAAAGCTGACGTAACGCTTCTTCAGATAGCAATTTTTGAATGTGTGCATAGGATCTATGACGGATGAAGACGGTGATCATTTTTGGTCTGTTCTTCATCTTCACACAAATCAATTGTTTGGCCTCAGAGCACTTTGGAATATTTGTACTTTGTGAATAAATTTTGTCTGTAGTCATATCTGCCTGTTATATCCTGTGTTTTATATTATACACAAATGGATAGGTTTATGTGTAAATATAAAAACAACTAAATGTAAATAAAATTATGCTGGCTAATTATATTGAGAATCACACCCCAACATATCATAATGGCAAAATTATAACCCAATATGTAATTTTCATCATGACAATAACATTCCCATGCCCAACTTGTCTGTGTATGATGCCAAAGGTGTCTCATTGAAATCAATGGAGTATCCTGCAGATCGAAAAATGGCACTAAAGGTGTGCGTTAAAGGATTAGTTCACTTTAAAATGAAAATTACCCCAAGATTTACTCACCCTCAAGCCATCCTAGGTATATTTTACTTTCTTCTTTCTGATGAACACATTTGGAGTTATATTAATAAATATCCTGATGCATCCAAGCTTTATAATGGCAGTGTATAATGGCAACGAGTATGAAGCTCAAGAAAGTGCATCCATCCATCATAAACATACTCCACACAGCACCAGGGGGTCAATAAAGGCCTTTTGAAGCCAAGCGATGCGTTTGTGTAAGAAAAAAATCCATATTTAACAAGTTAAATATCTAGCTTCCGCCAGACCGCCTTCCGTTCTACTTACAGAAAATACGTAACTGACGCGGTGTTCGTAAGTTCAATATGGAAGGCGTAGAACGTAGTGTAAGCGCTTTGAGCTGCGAGAGGCGTTACACTTTCTTCTTAAGTTGAATACGGAAGGCAGTCTGGTGGAAGCTAGATATTTTACTTCATAACTTGTTAAATATTCGGAAATCTTTTATTATCCCCTCGGAGCTGGAGTACGTTTATGATGGACTGATGCACATTCTTGAGCTTCAAACTTGTTGGTCCCATTCACTGCCATTATAAAGTTCGGATGCTTCAGGATATTTATTAATATAACTCCGATTGTGTTCGTCAGAAACAAGAAAGTCATATACACCTACGATGGCATGAGGGTGAGTAAATATTGGGGTAATTTTCATTTTAAAGTGAACTAATCCTTTAAAAAGTGATGCAGAGGGGTCCTGGCAAAGCTTCAATATGTGACAAGTTGGGAGTGAGAATGCGTTGTAAAGTGCTTGACCAAAGCGGTGAACGTGATTTTACTAAATACAACATGTTCCTGGATAAACATCTTTGTTGATCCTGGAACAACATTCCAATCAATCAATCAATCAGATTTGAGGAACAAGTTTACAGTTTATGTCAAGTTTAGGCTTACAACCAGCGTTAAGACCATTCTTATTCACCAATCATTTCCCTCTGATTTTAGGTATAAGTTATACGTAGGGTTCGGTTTAGGGGTAGGGATAGGGTCAGTACTAAATTTTTGGACAGGAATGCTGTTCCAGGATCAACAAAATATGTTGATCCAGGAACATGTCCTACTTGACAAAATCACGGTGACCTATAAAAGCAGTGTTGTGTTGGTTCCTCTTACCGGTGGATCAATCTTTATAAGGGCGATGTCTGCTTTTTCATCTACATCTTTGATCTTAGCATCATAAGAGGCTCCATTTTTAAGCTCCACCTTCACACGGTTTTTATTGGCTACCACGTGGGCGTTTGTAACAATGAGGCCGTCGTCAGACACCATAAACCCTGACCCGCTCGCCACTGCCATCTCACGCTTTGAGTACACCATCCTAAAAAAAAGAGGGAAAGGGCATGAAAGAGAAAGAGATGGAAATGGAGGTAAAGAAAAATACATTTGGCCAAATGTTCCTCTGTCTATTTAATGGACTAATGCTAATGTGAGAGCTAATGTGAGATCCTTACTTGCGGTAGAGTTCAATATGAACCACAGCAGGGGCGATCTTCTCTACAACATCTGCAATGAAATTGTATTTGTATCTCAGGCTGTTGGGGTTATCGTGGACAGCTGAAACAAAAAAAAACAAAAAAAAACAAAAACAGAAAATGAGATGTAATGAGAATGTATAACGGAAGAAATGGACAGTAGAGGACAAACATCTGAAAATATCAAATGACATCACTTAAACAGGACACGGAAAGGAATATGAGACTAGTCGTTAACTAAAAAAAGAAAAGTGGGGGATTTTTCTGCGTAAATATATATATATGGGACTTCTGTTGCTTACGTAAGTCAGCATCACACTCACACACACACACTCACATACACACAGACACGTGAGGAGCAAGATCTGAGGAGTCTCTTGGAGGACGTGTCTGGAAATGTTGACTCTTGTCCTCTGTAATTTCAACATGAAGGAAAAGAAGTGAGAGATATTCTTTTCCATTTCAACTAAAAGAGTTTACTATCGGCACTCAAAAGCTCATAATAAACATACACAAAGTGTATGAAAATTGCTCTATTAATTTTCCACATTCTTTCGTTCCATTGCCCTCAGGGTCAGACTGTTTTGCATCACAGACACAAAGGCACAGACGACAGCAACTCTCATTTGATCCAATCAGTAAGACAGTCGCTGCAAGGATGGAGGAGCCCTTTTAATTATATGGGATCACAGGGACCCCAAGAAGACCTGGCTGTTGGAAAGCATGTAAGTTCAAAAGATAAACTTGTCTGTGGCCAGATGGGTTTGTGCTAAGTGAGGGAACATTAAAATTAAAGAGTGGAGTGGTTTATGAAGAGCTATGCTGTTTACTCAAGTGTAATTAAAGTCATATCCAGCGTGGCGCTGGCGTGCATTCTGACCGGAGTAATTCAACCTAATTATAGTTAAGACTCAGTTTTGCGGAAAGAAAACGTTCCGGACCACTTTCCTCATCCATTAAACAACCAAACCCTTGATTTTTAACTTCCTGGTGTGAATAAATACATATATATACAGTATGTATGTATAAAAACACCACCATTCATAAGTTTGGAGTCTGTAAGATTTTTTAAATGCTTTTGAAATAAGTCTGTTATGCTTAACAAGGCTGTGTTTATTTGTTAAATTATTTATTACATTACTGTGACGAGCAGGGCGGGGCGAGAGCCGCGAGGGAATGGCGTGTTGCACCAGTCTCGTATCTCTCACGGAGGAGCTCCGGAAGCATAAAAGAGGAGCGACGACAGTGAAGGACGAGAGAGGACCAGGTCTGGATTTTACTTTATGTTTTGTTATGTTTGTGTGGCCGGCAGTTGTCCATGAGGAACTGCAGGCATTTTACTTTCGTTTTGTATTTGTTTATTTTGTATTAAAGTTGTGTTTAACGTTCGCCGCTTCCCGCCTCCTTTCTCCCGTATCAACTAACCTTTCTACAATTACATTATTCATTATTATTATATTATTATTCATTATAATATTATTACAATTTTCTATTTTAATATTTTTACATTTAAAATGTAATTTATTTCTGTTATGGCAAAGCTGAATCTTCAGCATCATTACTCCAGTCTTCAGTGATCCTTCAGTAATCATTCTAATAGGCTTCTGATTTGCTGCTCAAGAAATTGTTTTCAACATTGATAAGAGTTTCTTGAGCACTAATATCAGTATATTAGAATAATTTCTGAAGGATCATGTGACACTCACTCTAAAAATTAGTACTATATAGCACTAAAAGTGGTTCTTGGCTCGTAATCATAGGGGAACCACTTTTGGTGCTATGTAGCACCATATCTTTAAAGGTGCTCTACAGCACCTTTGTTAAATGGTGCTATGTAGAACCCATAAGAGGTGCCATTTCGCATTTTATTTCTTCAACAAAAATAGTGCTAAACAGCACCAACAGTGGTTCTTTGGCTCGTAAAGACCCTTTAAAGGGGCTTAAAGGCCCACTGAAGAGTGTTGGAATGCGCAGCATTATTCAATGTGTTGACATAATTTCAACTGAAACAGGAAGACAGGGCAATATATCGAACAGCCCCGCCCCTTTTTTTAAATAGCCAATAGCGTTTCGTTTATGTTACAGCTCGGCCAGAGCCATTAGACTCTGTAAAACCTCTGTTTCCTTCTAATCTCTAACCGTTTCTCCTCATAATGTCCTTTATATCGCTTATATACAGCATTCTGTGCAGAATTAAATTTTGTGGTCTGTGCCGACAGATATGATCTGCTCTGTGCTCTCGTGCCTCTTGGCCAGAGCAGACTGTGCTGCCTGCGTTGCGGTTCATGTGAAACTAACACAAAAACAAACTTCATTCGCATCAATGGAAAGCATATTTACACTGTCTGAATTGTTCCCTATTCTCTATATAGTGCACTATGTGCCATTCACTATGTAGAAACTAGTAAATGTGTGAATAAATGACCGATTTCAGCTGAGGCTTCAGCGTCTGTAAGAGTGTAGGAGGAGGTGGGACTTCAGATTCTAGAGAGCATTTGATTGGACCAAAGATTTGACGAGAAACTGAAGTATGATGTGACGTCATGAAAATCCGTGATCCATTTTAGTGGAAGTGAGAGACTGTAAGATTTGAATGCTTATATCTCCTAAATGCGAATTTTGTCATTGCTTTGGAACACACCAGCTTATTCATAACCTTAAGGCTAACATACTAAAAGCTAAAAAACTTAAATTTTGATTTCAGGGGGACTTTAACAGGTTCTTTGTACGGAAGTGGTGCTATAAACAGGGGTGCACATAGGTGGTACGCAGGTGCGGTAAAAATAAAAGATGCGCACGAGAAAACTTTTGAGGACCGGTTCACAAGGACACGTTTACTTACTGGAGTAGGATTTTTCTGCATCTCTGGTAAGACAGCAATCATGATGATAAGTGTGTTCTTTAATTATTAGGTGTGCAACGGATCGCAGTTAATTTCCTGATCCGTACGGACGTATTATCATTTGGACGTGTTTTGTCTCGCCAATTAACACATTCAAACGATTTTAAAAGTGGAAGAAGAGGCGAAATCGGGACTCGCGAGCTGTTATCTGTGCGCACAGCCTCACACCCCTGAAACGCGCGCACACACAGAGAGAGAGAGAGAGAGAGAGAGAGAGAGAGAGAAAGAGAGAGAGAGAGAGAGTCAGACACTCTTTTGCGTTTACTTTTGCTTGAACGGACACATACACACAAAATTATGTCAAAATACCTGTCTCGGCAAGTATTCTCTCGGTTATGTCATAAGTGAACAGAGAAAGAAACCGGATGCGTGTCAGTTATTCGGTCCGTGCTTTCCTTCTTAAAGTGACAGCAGCCCTAATATTCTTGCTGTTGTCTGTTTCATTAATGTTAGTAAAATAAAAAAATTAAAAAAGAAATAAAAATCATTATCATCATCATCTACCATGTTCGAGAGAAAAGAAGATAGTGAGGAGAGCAGTCAGAAGGAAAAGTGTGTCGAGTAAAGTGAAAGTGTGTCAAGTAAAGTGTGAGTACCAATCAACATCTCCAGGTGCTTCCTTGAGAACCAGACCAAAAAAATTATGTGCACCCCTGGCTATATAGCACCTTAATCACCCCAAAGAACCACTGAAGAACCGCTGAAGAACCATACAGGGGCTTAACAGGTTCTGTATACGGTAGCGATGCTATATAGCACCTTAGTCATCCCAAAGAACCAGTGAAAAACCACTGAAGCACCAAGATTTGGTGCTATACAGCACTTAAATTGGTTCCCTATGATTACGAGCCAAAGAACCACTTTTAGTACTATATAGCACCATTTTTTTTTAGAGTGAAGACTGGAGTAATGGCTACTGAAAATTCAGCTTTGCCATCACAGGAATAAATTACATTTTAAAATATATTCAAATAGAAAACAGTAATTTAAAATTGTAATAATATTTCGCCTTATTACTGTTTTTTTTAATCAAATTAATGCAGCCTTGGTGAGGATAAGATACTTCTTTCGAAAAAAAAAAAAAAAATCTTACAGACATTTTATTTATTTATTGTTTATATATTTATTATTATAAACAAACAAATAAATAAATAAATAAATATGTGAATATGCACGCCTGTCTTTGAATACTGGTGATGTAGTAGTTTCAAATGGCTGAAAGTTTGGGAGATTGATTTCCAGGGCTGTTGTGAAACAAGAACAAGAAAAAACAGGTTGCTGAGGTCTATTCTGCTGTATTGCTTTTGGGTAAACAGCATTAAAAAAAAGAGCTCAAGTTTGACCCTGAGAATGAATCTGTATTCTGCCAAAGAGAATTTAGGACACTAAAATGTGCTATGATAAAAGGTCAACTGTATGTACAGGAATGCAAATAAACTCTTCAGTCATCAACTGTCTAAATTCATCTTACATTTAGCGTATATCAGTCTGACTGGACTGGAGATTTACTCTGGGAAGTTAAAGGCCAAAGAATTCTAAACAATCCTCCCTTTAGCCATGCAGTGGAAAGGCATTTGGGTTTTTTTTTCCCCTCTCGGAAAGACAGACCTATGATTAGGTCAAACGCACTGGCAGAGACAATAGAATCAGACATGCTTATCTCATCTTGGCCCAAGCTCAGGTACTGAAACCCAAGAGGATCACAAAGATTGAAACAAATCCATAACTTCTTATCTCTGACAGAACAAAACCTTTCTGGACATTTTATGAATTATTAGTGTGTATTATGGCCACATTTCCTCTATAACCTTCAAAATGATTTAACCTGTGCTACTGTTGATACATTTATGGTTTAAGACTCCATAACCTTTGCTCACAGTGCTGTAAGACTGTAACATCTGTCAGTTAATCACATTACCATCCCTGACAGAACCAAAATCATTGTTGACATTCGCACCTGCATGCTTTTCTGCTGACTTTTCATCCAATGAAACGCTTGAAACATAGTATTGAGCACAAAATTCCAACCATCACAATTAACCATCCTCTTCAGACCAAGAGGAAAAGGAAACAAAAGTTTATTTTATGACAGCAGAATATCCATTGTGGTGAGACTGACCAGCTCCACACCAACATTAAACAAGGGACAGCATTCAATCTAAAATCACATGTTTTGAGAAAAGCTCAAAACAAAATAAAACAAAATAAAAAAAATCATGGTCAAGAAGAACAAAGTATACCTTTCACATGAAGCTGCTTTCACATTGCCAATCTAAAATGATGAATCAGTAATCCAATAATGTAAAACACCTTATTATAAAATTGAGAGTTCCAACTCTAAATTCTGATTGGATGAGTTATATGTTTAAAGTCACCATGAAATCAAAATGGACAAATCTAATTTTTTATGGAATACTGTGGTATTTATTACAAATTTATTTATTTTAGTTTTACAAACTAAACCTGCAAGAATATGCTAGGCTCTGACCTAAATACATCAAAGTCTACGCTTAGGCCTTTGTGTTTTTACTGAACCACTGCCAGATTACAACACATGGTCTGAGTGAATGAAATTACATTTGTCCTAGAGATCCTGGGCGTCTCTCATTGGGAGTGGAGACATACAGTACAGACTGTAGAAAGCAGATTGCACCATCAACATGAGCACCACTTTTCGGTTTGCTTTCAGAATAAGTCATCTTGAAATTTAGCGTATACATAAAACTATAACTAGCGTATACATATAATATGTTCATATTACATGTTCATATTACATTACATCAAAAGAAATAGCAAGGCATAGATTGGGCACAGATTAAATGCTATCTAAGGGTGTTCAGTGAAAAGTTTGATTTTAAAATATATTGAGCATGTTACAATAGCTTTATCTGAATTTGGAAGACTCTTAAGACCGTAAATCTTCAATCCAGATGTTCAAAGACTTTGCATTCAATAAACCATGCTAGGACATTTTAATAATATTTGTTAACTCATGTGAACTAAAGACACTATTGATTCACAGATAATTTGTGTTCACAATGGATTGTGTAGTAAGTATGTTCAAAAGTGTGGTCAGTAAGATTTAAAAAAATAAATAAATAAATAAATAAATAATTTTATTCAGCAAAATACTTTTATTTTGCAAAATACCAACCCAAAATACCAACCCAAACTTTTGAACGGTAGTGTAGGCCTATGTGGATGAAGGAGGTGGTAAATTATTCTATTCTATTCTATTCTATTCTATTCTATTCTATTCTATTCCTGCTCTGTTCAGGGAGAGCTCACTCCTGTCTAGCACAGTGATAACAAAAGTCAATAGAACCGGTGAGCGATTGAAACCTTGTGAACATGAACAGGTCATGCCTGTGACTCTGAGTTATAGTTATGGTGTCCAGTTACAGTTGTGTAAGCTCTGTCTGAGGCCTCTCTGTGGGGTTTGTTCAGTCTCAAGAAGTGTGTTTATTTGAGTTCAGTCGAGGCCTATGTAGGTGAGCAGAGAGACAGAAACGAGTCCTTATTGTGGGAAAATCCTACTGGCCTATATTACACTACAGATGCACAGAGACTAAAGGAGAGGTGGCTGTAGGAGAAAGAGGGCTGGAGAAAATTTATTTGCAGGATACGGCAGGATTTTAAGGAAAAGGACAAGCTCCAAGGCAGTGAGAAAAAGAGACATAATTCTATATGACGAATCATGAAACATTAATAATGAGTCCCTTCTTCGAATTCATTCACACTTACATGCCTGTCTATTCTTGTTCTCATAGATATGCTAATTAATAGACTGAAAATCCACGTGTAGACTTTTTTGTGTGTTAGTATCAGTAAAAAAGAGTTCAAGCACTTGACTGCACTGATAAACAAACATGCCTTTTATAACATGCTAATTGAAGAGAGTTAAACAAAGGCCGATTCTGCACAAACAGAGCGCACATACATATATACAAAGAACAAAACCTTACTCAGACTTTATACAATACACATTAGTGGAACAAAGAGGCAAATAAAGGATGAAATCTTTTACCTTGACATGCACACCATCACTGCTGTTTAGAGTTCTGGAGAAACACGGTACAACTCCTCATTCTGAGTAACTTTGCCTCTAGGACCGCCACTGTCCATCAATTTGTTCATTAAATATTGGAGATGATTTCAAAAACCAATTTTAGCTTAAAGGCCTTAAAACGCTTGAACCTCGTTAATTGCTGCTTGCAGCTATATTTTTATTTGAATTTGCAGTTAAATGCGTTTGAAAGAGAAAGAGAAAGAGAAAGAAGAGAAGCCAGAGACTGGAGAAATATGTGCCTCATCAGCATTTGTAAGGCTACTGAACAAATCTACAGAAGTCTGGACAGGACAAACCTCTGAGCGCCTATGAAATCCACTGAACAAACACACACGACATATAAAAACAGATAAAAGCACATAAACCACTGCACAGACATACTACAGAGAGCCATTAAAAGCCTGAGACACAAACACAGATATGCTGAGTGTCTGTATCCTGAGAGAAATTCAATGCTCTGGTTATACATTACACTGTGATTCTTGATTCTTCATACACACAAATAAACTGACATGAACAAGAACAAAGACAAAAGACACATGCAAAAGCGCCAGCAGAACAAATGCACAAGACACAAAATACAAAACACTGGGAAACAAGCCTGAAATACTTAAATACTTAATGAAAACCATGCAAAAGAAGAACAGAGAACACTGACATAAACACACACACACACACACACACGTACACACACTGCCCACTACTCTTTCCAGCTCAGGGCCCTTATACAGATTTCAGGATTACAACTGATCCCAAAGATCCAATAAACCACTCACAAATACACACACATTTACAAACACATGGGTTCTCTTCCTCTGACTCCTTTTTCTGACTCCTTATATATAATTTTTTTTCCAAAACATAGTGATCTGCCTACAAAACATAATTATATGCTGTTTTAATATGCCTAATTTCAGACAATTTCTAAAGCAGCATAGATCCTTCGCAGTGAGGGCAATCACAAAATGCATTGCAAAAAGCTCAGTGGAAAAACAAACCCAAGATTGCTGACAAAGAAGAAAAGCATGAGAAATGTCAATTTAAAGGGTTAGTTCACCCAAAAATGAAAATTCTGTCATTAATTACTCACCCTCATGTCGTTCCACACCCGTAAGACCTTTGTTCATCTTCGGAACACAAATTAAGATATTTTTGATAAAATCCAAGAGGTATATGACTCGTCCATAGATAGCAATATAATCACCACTTTCAAGGTCCAGAAAGGTAATAAAGACATCGTTAAAACAGTCAACGTGACTGCGGTGGTTCAACCTTAATTTATGAAGCAACAAGAATACTTTTTTGCGCAAAAATGAAACAAAAATAATGACTTTACTCAAAAATCTCTTCTCTTCCCTGTCATTATTCTTACACAGATGATGCAGTAAGCACAATGAAGGCTTCCGTGTTTACGTCCGAATGCCGGCTCAGTATTGGCCACAGCTGATCACGTGAGCAGCACGACACATGCGTGTGATGCTGACACAGGAGCTGGCCAATAATGAGTCGCGTTCTGACGTAGAACCTGGAAGCGCTGGATGTAAACAACGAATGAGAAGGACACAGAAGAGAAGATATTGTTAAAGTTGTTATTTTTGTTTTTGCGCACAAAAAGTATTGTCGTCGCTTCATAAAATTAAGGTTGAATCACTGCAGTCAATGTCTTTAGTATCTTTCTGAACCTTGAAAGTGGTGATTATATTGCTGTCTATGGATGAGTCATAAACGTCTCAGATTTCATCAAAAATATCTTAATTTGTGTTCCAAAGATGAACGAAGGTCTTACGGGTGTGGAACGACATGAGGGTGAGTAATTAATGACAGAATTTTCATTTTTGAGTGAACTAACCCTTTAGCCTTCTATTCAATTCACAGTAGAATATATATAAAAAAATAGCTGAGTGTAATTAAAATGTATTATTTTACCCAATATTTATGTGTGCTACGTATTTTTATGTTTATTAAAGTACTGCAGTGTTCATGAGTCGAGTGTTTCAAATTATGTCAGAACAGTGTTTTAGAACAGTGCTAATATAATAGCTCAAGGTGCAATGTGAGTCTGGAAAGCATTTGGTGGCGTAACTCCCATTCCCCTCCTTGGATTGACGGTGTGCAGGCCATTTCCTTCAATCACAATTATTAAAAACCCGAAACAAGTTAAAACATCTAGTCTTGCTGGAGGACTTTCTTTCTGCTTCAGTAAAAATCTGTTTCCTGCTAAATGCATAAGGCTCACAATATGACCTAAATCTGCAGCCAGCGAAGGAGAAGTGTGCAGAGATGCAGGCAGGCCTTCGGATCCAGATGAAAATGACATCATGAGCTCTGCAGCACAGTGTGTTTTCTTTAGGTGAGGCCAGGACTTGGAAGCCACAGACCTCTCACATCTTGGCACTTTGCTTAGAGCCTCTATTAGGCCAATATGCAGAGACAAGACACATGTCAACAGTTATGCCAAACATATCCATAATATTTTAGCTTCTAAAAACACAAAGTGTTTGTGAGCCAACAAGTGCATGAGGATTCACAAATCCACCAAAAGACCAAGACAACTATCCACTTTCAGCCACAATTTAAGTTTCAGTGTGTGCCAAAAATGAATACATTGAGGCTCTTTCAGTAAGAGTAATGAAGAAACAAGGAACAAGATAAAGAGAGACCACATTTCAACTAAAAAAATAGGACCTTTATCGTTTTTAAAGCTATCTCATAAAAGTAGATCCCTTACAACCTGCTCAAATTCATCTCTAAAAACCTTCTATCTAACACAAATATGTACAAACACAGAAAGTAAGATGCAAGAGGCTTCATTTTAAGAGGTGAAACTGTATATTCTGAGGACACACACACACACACACACATACTAAAAGAGCACACAAGCTGCTCTGGTTTTTCTCCATTCATAATGGACTTAATGGGTCAGACTGTGTTTGTGTATCCTATGAGTAAGTGTTATGACCAGACTTGAAACACATGAGGGTCAAAATGCATTAAAATAACTAATTGCAACTGAGTGCAGAGA
Source organism: Ctenopharyngodon idella (assembly GCF_019924925.1). Taxonomy (NCBI): domain Eukaryota; kingdom Metazoa; phylum Chordata; class Actinopteri; order Cypriniformes; family Xenocyprididae; genus Ctenopharyngodon; species Ctenopharyngodon idella. The sequence goes on from NC_067236.1 coordinate 7,078,530, forward strand.
CTTAAAGGGATAGGTCACCCAAAAATGAAAATTCTGTCATCATTTACTCAGCCTCAAATTGTTCCAAACCTGTATGAATGTCTTTCTTCTGCTGATCACAAATAAAGATATTTTGAAGAATATGGGTAACCAAACAGTTAAAGGGCCCCACTGACTTCCATAGTATGGGTGGAAAAAATGGAAGTCTTTGGGGCCCATCAACTGTTTGTTTACCCATATTCTTCAAAATATCTTTATTTGTGATCAGCAGAGGAAGGACATTTATACAGGTTTGGAATAACTCGAGGGTGAGTAAATGATGACAGAATTTTCATTTTTGGGTGAACTATCCCTTTAAGCAACACATAAGATGCATGGCTGAAGTTGAGCCTTTCTATCATTGATCAATTTACACTCAGTTTGAAGAACTCATAGACTTTTAATAATGTAGCCGGAATGGCCCCAAGTTCATCCCAAACATGATGATACAGGCATAAACCCAAGCATGACTCAAACACATATCATTTCTGTTACTGTTTGAGATTTTGATGTTTATCCAATTTGTTTATTAACAGAAACAAGACAGTGTCCTCCTTTTTTGACTATAGAATAAATGACTAAAATGAGTCTGTCTGCCATTTAATTGCATGATAAGAAAGCAACATCCCCAACCAAGAGGGGTTACAAAGGAACAAGATCATAAAAATGGGGTGCATAGTTTTGCAGATGATGATGAATATACCATCCAGCAAAGATCAGCATCTGCTGCCAACATCTGGACTCTCTCTTTCACGCCATCAATCCATCATTCTTTCTCTCATATCTATCTATCTATCTATCTATCTATCTATCTATCATCTAACGTGAAATTACATATTAAGGTGCACATTGTTCATTTAAATTATGTTTAAATATGTTTAAATGAACATGTAAACTGTGTACAGTTTGTTTTGGTCATGTACTCACCCGTCTCACACCCTCCCCGCTGTATGAAGAGCACCGGCGGCTGCTGCAGTCTCTGCGCTCGGTTACTGACCCGCTTCAGTTCGCAGATGTTCCGATAGGAGACCCCATCACTGCCGCACACAGGGTCGCTGCTTTTACACACGCAGATACCGTGTTTCCCTCTCCTCCTGACGGTAGCGGAGTGGCCCACTCCTCCGGTAACGGAGCACTCCAAACTCTCTCCACATACCGGGTCCCCTAGTTTACCCACCCCGCCGCACGCCTCTCCCTCTCCGGATGCGCACACCAGACAGCAGTTACAGTGATCCATCACCTGCCCTGTTGGACAGTCCTTCGGCATTGTCGGACACATGGACTTATCACAGTGACTCGGACATCCGCCGATCACATAGCGTTTACTGAGGCGCGCATCGGCTTGCAGCGATGTTACCAAGACACAGATGCAGAAGAGAGTTACCCAAATCATATTTACCAACGTTAAATAAATAAGGAATGTAAAGTGAGAATTATGCTGCTTTAAATGTCTCCTAAAACCAAACCGAGCTGCCTCCTAGCGGGAATAATCTTTGGACCAGGCTGTGTATATTTGGTGCGTCGCGGGAGCGAGCACAATGCGCGTCTCTTGAGTTTCTGCTGGCGCAGCGTTTATAAAAGCGCCCCGGATTCCACGCGCACACTTCACCACAATGACAACAAGCGCTGCGATTGGTCTGGATGTGGGAAAACTCTCTCAGACTGATGTGGAATCAGAGCAAAGCAGTCTCTGATGCTTTGAAACCCTACTTACTGCATGTTAACATTTTCGATGAAAAACGTAAATTGTAATGGGATAATTCAAAGAATTATCAAGATGTTTCTGTAATGTATTTGCCCTTTTAACTACAATGATGTCTAATACTAATTAACCAGTTTTAACAGCGTGAGAAAGAATGATTACCATGCTAAATATTTTAAACAAATTAGACGTTTTATGAAGCAATAACATACACTCGGGAGGCCAGTGTTGTAACAGTTTTAATACATGTAACTATTATTATAGAACAGTAATATTGGTTAGTTCACCCAAAAATGAAAATAATGTAATTTATTACTCACCCTCATGTCGTTCTACACCCTTAAGACCTTCGTTCATATTCGGAACACAAATTAAGATATTTTTGATGAAATCCGATGGCTCAGTGAGGCCTCTATTGCCAGCAATGTCACTGAACCTCTGAAGATCCAGAAAGGTGCTATTAGACATATTTAAAACAGAATGTGACTACAGTGGTTCTACCTTAATATTATAAAGCGACGAGAATACATTTTTGCGCCAAAAAAAAAAAAAAAAAACGACTTTTCAACAATATCTGATGGCCGATTTCAAAACACTGTTTCGGAGCTTTACGAATCGAATCAGTGGTTCGGAGCGGCAAAGTCACGTGATTTCAGCAGTTTAGCAGTTTAAAACGCGATCCGAATCACTAATTCGAAACAAAAGGCTTGTTCGAGATGCATCGGCGCTGCATGGTCGGTGTATGACATCAAAGTACCGCGAGAGCGTTTGGAGGGCATACGACTCTTTATGCTTTTGAATCGCTCTCGCGGTACTTTGATGTCTTAAGCCGATCGATCTGCGCAGCACCGATGCATGTCCAACAAGCCTAAAAGATTCGTAAAGCTCCGGATAGACGTCACAGTAGAGAAGAAAAGACAACCGCAACTTCTGCTTCATGCCGACTTTAAGCATCTACACAAAACTATATTGAAAAAGGTGTCAAAGGAGACATCTGACTCAACCCTTAAAGTGTATTTAAATGTGTATAAAACCCACAGGAAGACAAATAAACTAATTCCTATTTACCACAAACCAGCACAAACAGAGTAAGAATGTGTATCTGGGCTTCTTTCTATGTATTTCCATTGTTATGGAAAACTATCACATTTATGAATCTGATGGTAAACAGACCCCATGATCCAAATAGCAAATTAATTGAACCCATAATTAAACAATGCAGCAAACAGAGTCATTTACTTGTGATGGTGCTGAGTTTCAGCTTCCTGCCATAATTTACAGGCACTTGAATTAAGCTTGATAAACATTTTTGTGGTAACACATGGACTGCAGCATTCATGGATGAGAGTGAGTCCAGGAATTTTACAGGCCTATAATGTGTCTCACAGAGCTTGTTCGCACACAAACTACATGTCTGAGATGTTAGTGATAGGTCTATCTATATTTTTATTATGCTGCATGCAAAACAAAACAAATGAAAAAAAAAGATTAAAATGCTGACTCTAAATTATTTGACTGACCAGACTGTTAGGCTGTTTTAGTGTCTTTACGAGGGGTGAGGCCTGACGACTAGGGCTGGGTTGTTATTGTGGTTAAATGGAACTGAGAAACTCAAAGTGGGTGATTTTATGGTTTTCCTCATGAACAAAGCCTTTTAAGTTTGACAGTTCTGACTAATGGTTTAGGTATCTTTTCAATTTCAATGACAACAACAAAACGCTATAGGTCAGCGCTATACTGTAGGTAACTTGAAGAAACTTGAAAAGACTTGTCTGCAGATGATGAGTAAACAAGAAATGTTGCCGGTACTTTTTGCCTGTATCCCAATAAAACAATTTTTTGATGTAACATAAATCTGTTGATTCACTTGGTTTTAGTAACTGTTATGCAGAAAGTGCTTAAACTCCAGTGTTATTTTACTATTATTTATACTATTTTTAATTAGCCTTTTATTTTTCAAATTTTCAGTTATTTTGTGCTTTTGTCATTTTTATCATAGCTTTTGTTATATTTTTGCTTCATTTTAGTTTTAGTAATTTTATTACTTGAATTTTTTATTTTAATAAAATACAATTTTATTTCAATTAGGCAATTTTTCTAATTTTAAGGTTTATTGTAAGTTTTCATTTAATATTTATATTGTATTTTTTAACAAAATTATTTCAATATAATAGTTTTAGTTAACAATAACCACACTGGAACTACCAAAAGAACTTTGGATATTTTTGAGATGTTACAAAAAGCTATAGCTTATATAGAAATTTTACAAATTAATAACTGTAGCTTAGTTTCCTGACATGGTTTTGTTCCTGCAAAAAATAATACAAAGAATTAATTAAGGGCATAAATCATGATATCATTAAAAAAAAACAAAAAAAAAACTTTCCATAACGTAATACACTTTCTCATATGTCAAATAACATTTACACTAAATTTAGGCCAGTGATTACGACTTAAAAGGAATAGTTCACTGAAGAAAGTTTCAGAGAAGATTACAGGAGTTTGAAACGACATGAATAAATAATGACAGAATTTTAATTTTTGGTTTAACGGTCTATTTAACCCTGTTATTTTGACTGCTGCTCTGCTTTAAAAACTTGTGAGAAAATGTCTGCCAACATTATCCCAGCTGATGTCACTGCTGTCATGATCTAATAGTTGGTGACATCACATCCTTAATATGACAGTCTCAGTGAGGTCAGAAAAAATTTACATGGGACAAAACACTGACATGCAAAACAATGGATGTATTTTGACAACTGGACATATTGTAGAGCCAAGAATAACTGTTTTGATATATTGGGTGAATTACCTAATGTGTTTGAATAGTATTACAATTAGCGCGAGTCATGTGTCAATATGTTTAATATCAGCTTAACAGGTTTTTTCAGAGCCACAATGAGCAATACAACTATTTAGCAGTACTTTAAATGTCCAACAGAGGGCAATAAAGCCTCTGCTTTCTGATGGTCTCGATGAGCCCCGAAAAAACAACACCAAAACAATTCATATACAGTATATCAAATAATTTTTGTATTTTTGTATGGAAAGCCAAAATGTGATATTCAAACAACAGCATAAATTCAGACTTGGTTTATTGCTTTTTCTTATAATAAATAATATAAACAAACAAGATTAAAATGGTTACAGCACAAAACGGAAAAAAATGAGGGTTAAAACTGCCGGACCTTTAAGAGAAAAAGATTTTCTTTTCACTTTTGTTTAAGACACAGGGCAAAAATGAATCAGTGCAAAAATAAACACACTGAAAAGCATTTCATCATAGTAGTCATACTCAAATCCCAACAAAATGAACAATTCAACAACAAACTATCACTCATCTGGTCAGACATATACAGTAATACCCAGAATGCCAGAAAATGACAGGGATGTAGGCAGATTATACAGCATCAGTCAGCTCAGTTTTACTGTATCCAAACCATTGAAACTGTGGATTTGATCAATCATTTAGTGGAGCACATAGACAAAAAATCATATTACAGCAACAAGAATTCACCCATATGTATACGTGTGGATAAAAGATGAAAAATGAATTGTCAGTCAAAATAACCCCCAGCTTAGTCCACAGGATCAATTAGTCACATTAACAGCACATAGAAAACTTTTAAAAATAGGAAACTGTACAGAAAGAAACACAAATGAAGTATGTTCTATAAAGCTCAGTGTAGGGGAATTTTGGGATATTAAAAGAAATCACTTCTTCTCACAAGCACTCGAACAGCCTTTTCAACTCCAGTCCGTGAGTTAGTGCGAATCTTCGCATCCTCCAACACAATAGGTAACATTTAATCCATATTCCTTGAATTTCTTTCTGCACTTTTCAGTAAAAACTCAAAGGTTAGGAGGGACTTTGAAGATTCTCTGGTGCCTGAATTGTAGTAGAGTTTCTGGTCTATATGAACAAAACTGAAGCTCTTTTGAACAAAACTGAAGCTCTTTTAAAGTTCAAAATTTGGTCGATAGGTCAGGTCGAATCAGTTTGGATCCGAACACCCTGGTTATCTTTCCTCCAAAGATCCTTCCATCACCTAAACTCTGCATACCCATCTTAATATTTTTGGGTCAAAGTTGAATGAGTTTAACGTAAAACCATCAGACCTCGCTGACGGGAAGATCCGCACTATCCAGATCAAGGTGGGGCAAAGGAGCGTCACACATTCCAAAACTGCTGCGTCGCCGCCATGGCGATTCGTGAGTCACTTGGAGAGGCGGGTCTCTTGCAGTGACAGACGGGCGTGTGGGCGGGGCAGGGGCAGCAGGCTCATGAAGTGCTCGCTGTCCCAAGCCAGACCTCGTGGGACCGCGGCATTCTGGGTAGGCTGACACGGCAGGGCTGGGCGTCCAGGGGATGGCGTGACTCGTGAGCTGGCGGTAGAAACAGGAGCTGCCAACAATGTGCTCCTAAACGAGAAGAAAGAGGGAGAGAACACATCTGAAAGTTTGTTTAAAGTTCTGAACTGAATAAAGTGTTTTCAGGAAAGCGTTAAGACTGATGCAGTGCGGTAAAGATTGAGAGCAGTCTCAGCCGTGAGTAAGAACATTCGAGAAACGGTTTAGGATTTTTGGATGAGCTTAGCAGAAGAAGATGAGAAGTACCAGAGACCAGAGCCAGCAGAGCACCAGATCAGAAGTGTTAGTACTCAGAGTGCCCAGCTATTCCGCTCACTGGAAAACACAACATGAGAGAGAACGTGAGAAGGAGAGAGAGGTAGAAGCAGGCCTGGACGATACATCAAATATTTACTTAATATTTGCAATGATTCTGCTGCCAATAAAAAAATAAACCTCAGGAAATGCTTTTAATTTGTCCGATAAGTTTCCAAAAGACAGTATCATTAAGACAAATTTTGACTTCTGCACTTGTGACAATTCTTGAGTATGTGAACATGATTGAAGATGCATTAATAGCATCTCTAAATTGAAGCTTTTGAGGGGAAAAGAAACATTTGAGTTGCTTGTCTGAATAATTTCCATGAATCAGTTCAACCTGTTCATAAATCAATCAATTCAAAACACCCAAATCAAAGATTGATAATGCAGAAATGTTCAAGAATATGGTATTAAAAGTTGTATATAATGTAGTAGTAAATTTATACTTTTTTTTTAAGAAACTAATACTTTTATTCACAAGGATCATGTGACACTGAAGACTGGACTAATGGCTGCTGAAAATTCAGCTTTGCCATTACAGGAATAAATTATATTTTAAGGCATTATTAAAACAAAAAATAGTCTACAATTGTGGCTATTTTGTGACAAATACTGTTGCTAAAATAAGCAATCATTAAAAAAAAAAAAAAAAAAAAAAAAAAAATTAAATAAAGTGACCCTTAAAATTATTTAGGAGGAAATACAAAAATTAAAGATCGAGATTAAATATAGTCAAATCATTGAAGCATTATTATTAAGCTACATCGCCCAGCCCTAGGTAGAAGGTGGGAGACACAGACAAAGTGCAATATAATGAAAGAAAAGAATGGGGAGAGAATGTTGAACGACAGAAAGAAAATAAGAATGAATTTAAGGGAAAGACGATAAATATTGCGACAAGGTTAGAACTGAATTCTGTGTTTAGAGATACAAATTAACACAAATATGAAAATATTATCGTTAGTTTGAGAACTGCAATAAAACAGAAAGAAAGCATCTTAGTCACTGCTCTGGAGTGTCCACAACATTTTACTTAACAATCGTGCGAGAAAGCACAGACATGTCTAATCTAATAACAACAGTGATTGAGGACCTGATGTCGGAGACTCGAGGGTTTACCTCACAAAACAAAAGGCTTACTGCAGTCAGTACTGGTAAGTCTAGATAACGTTTATAAAACACAGGCACCACAATGCAACTCTCAAACATTAAAGCATGTGTAACCTCTTCATAAGAACTCACACACAAACACGTTTGTATGGCTATCTTTGAGGACATTCATTGATGCTGTATAATGCAATCCCCAGCCCTTTACCCTAACCTTAACCTTAAACTAATTCTAACCTTAATCCTAAAACCAAATCGTAACCCTCAAACAATCTATTAAAGGGGTGTCAGAAAGTGAGGACTGGCCAAAAAGTCCTCACTTCGATGGTCTAAAACTCAAACTGGTCCTCACAAAGACAACTATACAAGTACACACACACACACACACACACACACACACACAAAACAACTTATTATAACTGTACACATACATTTGTAAGGTTTGAAAATGTGTAAACAGCATAACGCATTAACATGCTGAGAAAAATGTAATCTTTTATTTTTATCCAACCAATTTCCAAAGGGTAAAATAAAATTCTATTCTAAAATTTCTATCTCATTAAAGGCACAATATGTAAATTTTCACCGCTAGAGGTTGCTTATTCAAACAAAGGCGTAGCTTGATGACACCTTGATTTCGCGGAATCATGAGAGGTGTTGTCTTCCCTTCTACAGTCGGTGGAAAAGCATCGGGATGGGACTCGGGCAGAAATCATGTTCATGGATGAAATCATTAATGTTACTGTAGTATGAAGCAGAGCAGGGGCGAATGCTGTGCGAGCAGAAACGAGGCCGTTGGAGCGATTGCTAATGAAAGACGAGTGCGAGACTTGTCTCACGAGCAGCAGAACTTTTATTATGCCTCAGTCGCCGCTTCCGCTTCTTCCGGTCAAGCGTATGTGGGGGACAGCAGTGCTATTTTATCATATTAGATACATTTGCGTGTTGAAAGTTGTTATAGTGCTACTCTGCGTTCGCTTGGCGGCTACTACAAGACACTTAATGCACACTGTAGTAAGCTAGATCGATATTAGTCATGGTAAATTAGTCATAGTACTCGCTGTAAATCAAGAAAACTAGATTTAAAAAATAAGACAACCGTGTTGAGCTATATAACATGATTAGTTTTCTGTCAATGAATGTATCCATCCAAACAGTTGCTCACCTGTCTAATAAAACATTATATATTAAAGCATCTTTAAACCGAGGGTAATGCGGGTATGATGTTATTGATAGGCAACGCACCGACACGGTCCGTGTCCTGGTTAAAACTGCTTATTTCTCTGGATTTAAACATTCTTTGAAACATTTGGGATATTTTAAGTACACGTCAACAGAATATATAACATTGTTCTAGTGGTTTTTGGATATTTTTATCCAAAAATCTTACATATTGTGCCTTTAAATATCATTTTTCAAGACAAGCAAAATGGGCTGATTTGGGCACTGTTTTGTGTTTACTTTAATCAACAA